>NW_024343732.1:3176901-3226579 GCF_902729225.1 Pteropus medius | reverse complement strand
AAGAGCAGCCTTTGTGTGTTGGGAATGACAGCCGTAGCAGGCAAAGGCTCAAAGGAGCAACCTCGGGAGGGGAGCAGCTCCAAAGGGCATTCTGGCCAGCTCAGCCCAGAGTTTTCTGGATCGTATGCTATGAAGGGCTCCCCTAAAACCTTGGCCAGGACTCACAGGGCCTGAGGAAGTGTTTCCTCCGCTCTCTCTGGGTACTGTCTTCTCCTCTAGGAAATCCTTTCCAAAGGACCCTCTCACCTGCTGCTGATATGATATGCCACCTATGTCCAACAGGGGTCCAGCATCCCAGGCCAGTCTACCTCCAAGGACTCCTCCCCACCTCCCTGCCCCCACAAAGATCTCAGCAGTGGAACCGTCTGCCACACTTTGGCATTAATCCTGAGAACTCTCCAAATGCCCCAGGTTAATTGCCAAAGAAACAGCTCCCTAACAAAGGACTGTCTCTCCCCCACTACTCAATAGACTGAGGTTGAAATGAGTTTACACCTTGAGGCCCAAAAGCTGTGGCCCATCTGGTCCTTCTCCCTCCCCCTTCTACACTTAACAGTTTCAGGCAAGAGGTCGGCTGCTGGGCAGAGGCCTCTGGAGACCCCTTCCCAGATTATCCGCAATGAAAACCCACCCCATTCAAGGGCCGATGGGCCCATCTGTGCCTGAGCTTAGGGAATTATGCAAGCAGAGCCCCAGTACCTCCAGGGGCCTCCAAGCTGTGAGGAAGTTGCCAAGTGCAACCTCACCCCCCTCTCCCTCCCTCAAAGCCAACCCCCTTCACCCAGACACCAAAAATAACCAGCAATTCTGCTGTCCCCCACCTGCCCCAACCCGAAAGTAAGCACTGAGCCGATCTGATTTCCTGCACTCCACACTGGGGAAAAGCAAACGCATTAGAGCAGGAAGGAAGCTTTTGGCCACTGATGCTACAGCTGCTGGTAAAATCCAGACAACTCAGGCTGATGATGCAGGAGGGACGAAAAGGAAGGGTCAGGAACAGAAACGGGGAATGAGCTTCCAGTCCCCTCCTTGTCCAAAAGGGGTGTCAGTGAATAGAGAGAACATGGAGCAGTAAAGAAGAATCCTGGGATTCCACGGACACAACTTCACCTTCCATAAAATTCTAGAGCAAAAGGAGATCCTACAGCTCCTTCAGTCCGAGCTTTTAATTTTAACAAGTGAGAAGACTGACCTTCAGAAACAGGGACACCATGGTCACAGAGAGCTCACGGCAGATTCAGGACAAGAAACCACCTCTCCTACCCCAGCCTGAGCGCCCCTCCCTCGTCTTCTGTTGTCGTTCACAACACGAATCAATCACCCCTTTATTTCCATGCCTCGGTGTCCCTGTGTATAGATATTCTGCTGCGTGGAAGAGAAGGAGAAACAGCGGGACAAGAGCTGTGTGTGAAGAGCCGCCGTGGAGATGGCCGTTCATGAACTTCCCGGCCCTGAGAGCCTCTCTCCCTCCTGCGACGAGGGACAGTGGAGTCCCCAGGTGTGATGGGGAGAGCACGGGAGAAGGGCAGCTGGGCCCAGACCTCAGCGCTGACTTTTACTAGCTCAGCAGCCTTGTTGTAGAGCTCGACCCCTTTCGTCTCCTGATTCCATACGTAAAATATGTACGGAAAAGCCGACTTCAGCGGCATCGTAGAGTATGAGATATCTATATTTAAAATCCTGCCTTGACAGCTATTAGTTGGACCTGTTCTTCAAGCTATGCTTATGATCGGAGGGGTGTCAAGAGTTCTCTATTATCCTACAGACCTGGACTTCTGATCTACCCCAAACTAAGAGGAAGGCCTGTAGATGAAGGTAAATTACACAGATCCCTTGAGGTTAGGACCATCCCCAGGCGGTAAATTTGCTTCCCCTGGCTCTCTTCATGGATGAATGTAATGTGCCCTTTCTTGCCATGGTGCCCGTCCTCCCCGTGAAATGCTCTCTCTTCCACCGGTTTAAAGGTACCCATCCATAATCCCCCTCTCTGGAGTGAAGACCCTCCCCCAGAATACTCGAACCCTCATTGACATTCTCCTTCTTTAAACTTTCTCTGTGATTCAGCATCTCATTTTCTTTGATCTTGTCTTTTAACAAGAGCGTAAGTTCCTAGAGGGCAGAAATCACATCTTGTTTATTTTTAAATCTTGTTTGTGGTGGTCCAGTGCAAAGCCAAGAACGTGTATTAACTGAATGGTCTCAGTTTGCATATGACCATTTTCCCACATTCCCTTGCCCTAATTCTTCTATTCTGGGTTCTTCTATACATAGGCAAAAAAAATATATATATATAAGGTGGATCCAAAGAACTTACCCACTTCCTTGAAGATCTGAGGTTTCCATTGTTCATTCATTCTTCATCCATTAAGGAGATGAGAGTACCTATATCTGCCGAACAGAATTCATACTGGGGGAACTCTGGCCAGAGATGAACAAAAGCCTGGGAGACTCCATCAAACCTTGAGAAAGAGACAGCAAATGCTATGGAGTCATTTATATCAATAATAAGTGCTAGATGCTTTTCACTCATTAATGATTCTAAAAGCTTTACCTGTATTTACACATATAAACCTTATAACTGTCTTGTGAAGTAAGGGCTATCCTTATCCCCACTTTGGAGATAATGAAACTGAGGCATAGAGATATTAGGTCACTCGCCCAAGGTCACCCGCTAAACCTACAGAGTCAGAGGGCAGCCAGGCTGTCTGCTCAGAGCCTGTGTGCTGGAGCGTTCCACTGAGCTGCATCTCAGATCAGAGTCACCGGGCACCTGCAGGTGGAGGGACACAGGGAAGGGCATGACGTCACCGAGAGACTGCAGAGCGCTGGTAGCTGGAGCGATTAAAGAGTTAGAGCCGCTCTCCTCACCCCCGTGAACCCTCTCCTTACAAGGACGTCCTGAGCCCTCCTGTGAGCTGTCACTTGGAGCTCAGCTGATTCAGGGCTTCTGAGAGGCAGCCGGGCATTCCTGTCTGCCTGAGATTAGCCAGGCTCCCAACACAGGAGTCCTTGATCTCTCCAAAGCCACCCTTTCCATTTCTATGCAATTCTCTCCTGCTCTGATCTTGTAAAATCCCCCCAAAGATCCCCCAGTTTCAGATCAATCAGAGTCTGATTCCTCTGTCCTGTGTGTGGTAGCGATGCAAAGGGAGAAGTCCAACAAGGACATGAGAGATCATCAGAAGATGCTGGAACAGAGTAGACCCTCATAGCATTAATTTCTGAGAAAACTGGGGTTCCATGCCTGGGGTCCACAACCCCTTGAGCAGGTAGGGAATCACCACTCTGGTGGGTATCCTTAAAGACAAGAAGGAGAGAAGCTCAGAGTGATGTCTAAAGTAATGTTTGGTGCAGTTACTGCTGCGCTCGAATGTGGAGTAAAAACCACTGCTAACAATTATGGCTGAGTAATGGTGAGGCATGGGGTGGACCGGATCTAGCCACTGCAGGGCCCCAGACAAACTTCTATGCCAGTGGAGATTGCTGACGTTGCCCAAATCGACTTTCCGAGCAAGAGTTCCCAGAGAAACCTTCACCAGCCGTTGGTTCTATCATCACTTGTGGAAAATCAGCACCTACTTCACATTGTCCAGAGACAATACAGGCCCAGAGAGAGCGTAAACCCAAGCCAGCCCCACACCTGATGGCATGAGATCGGCAGGTCAGCCGACAGTGTGAAAGAGCAGGCAAGTGGGGCTTTCTGAGGAAGATGTCAGTGGAAACGGCAGGAGCCAGTGACAGTCTCTCCATGCCAGCTTTCCCTGTGGGGTTTGACAGCTCCAGGTGCAGCTCACTGACGCGAATCGCCCACACGCAGCGGGGAGGGAGAAGGGTGGATCGCAAGGGGTAATGTTTACTCTGGGGCACCACGTGGGCTGTTTTCGATGACCTCACCACCACTTCTCCGACTTCCTCTCCTACCAGTCTCCTCTGGCTCATTGTACTTCAGCCTCGCTAGGCTCCTTCTTGCTCCTCGAACACCCCGAGCGTGCCTCAGGGCCTTTACCCCCGCTCTTCTCTCTGTTTAGAGTAGTCTTCCACCAGATATCGGAAAACCTCTTCCTCTGGTTTCTGCTCAAACATCACCTTATCGTATACCCTGGCACTGCTTATTTTCTCTAGCTCCTCATCACCACCTGAGATCTGTGTGTGTGTGTGCGTGTGTGTGTGTGTGTGAGAGAGAGAGAGAGAGAGAGAGAGACAGAGGCTGAAGAGACAGAGAGACAGAGAGAGAGACAGAGAGATCTATTTGGCCCTGACAGAACACAAGCCCCCTGAGAACAAGCTGTTTTGTTTCTTGTTTTATTTCTGTACCTAGAATAGTCCTCCCTTAGTCTCTAAATGATTTCCTTCTGAATCGGGCCTAGTGGCTTCCTTTTCTGTTGCTCATGTTCTTTGTTGGTTTGTTGTCTGAAACCATAAATAAAATAGAGAAGGTAGTCTTTCTCATGGTCACGAGGCAATCACAGCCCTTGAAAATAAGGCTTCACCTCTGTTCTTGCTGCCCCTGCGTGAATCCTTCACCCCACCGCATACTTTTCTGGTTTATTCTCACCTCTGACCCTCGCTAACCCCAACCAGTGCTGTGTCCTCCACTAAATATGAACTCCCTCCTGCTTATCTAAATTCCACTCAAACTTTCATACTACACTCTACGCGATCATTTTTTTCTCTGTTTGTTCACCGACTTCTCCATTCTCTGAGTCCTATGTCCCTCCCACATGGTTCAGCCCTAAAAGTTTAAAATGTGCCCTAGTCAGACTATAGCTCTTTGGGGACCGACAACGTGACTTCCACACCTTCTGCCTCCTCCTGGAATGAACGCCATGCAGGGAGATAGTGCTTCTGTGCTGACCAATGTGTCAAAAAATAATAAAACTATAGGGCGTAGTGGAGCAGCATTTCTCTTGCTTGCCGATGTGGCTCCCGCTACCTCCATGCTGGTGTCCCTTAGATCACTGAGCGAGATAAGGAAAAGCATGGGAAAGGGAAAGTTTAAGGCAGAGATCCTGCGCCCATGTGGTCACTCAGTCAATAAGCATTCATTAAGGGCCCAGGACTGTGCTAGCCAATCCGAAGACAAATCTAGAATCATGGAACGCTGAGCTGGAGGGCACCTTGAAGACGTCTGGTCCAAACCCTGGTGTCAGTTTGGGTGTGTAGACGCACGCAACAGAAACTGACACAGGCTTAACTGCGCAGGAAAGGGATGTATTTAAAGTACAGTGGGAGAGTTGGAGAACGAGGCCTAGAGCTCTGCTTCCAGGAGCAAAGCAGGCGAGTATCTGTTGCCGCTCTCAAGGGCCCTGGATTTCTCAGCTTGCACTGTGGCGGCTGCTGCCCAGGACACAGCCCTGTTTGTGATGCTGCCATCCCCAGGAGGGTCCTTCACTGTCCTTGCTTCTTTTCGATTCAAATTCTGGCCAGTGCAGTGGAGAGAACCTAAGTCACCACCCGCCACCCCAGCCCCAAAAGAGGGCACAAGCATACTCTCACATTCCTTAGTGAGATATGGGCTTTGCTTCCAACCAAAAAGTCTTAGGCAAGGGATTCACCAAATGGAGGAGAGGATTCAAGGGCAAATATCCATCTACCCCTCATACCACAGCAGAGGCAACGGTGATCCAGAGAGATGGAGCAAATGGCTCAGGTCACAGCATAAATTACGAGTAGCTAGGACAACAACCCGGGTCTCCTGATTCCATATCTCATATTCTTTCCACTCACCTCTATGTAAAAGAAACCACTAGGGTGAAAATTAATAAAGGAAATCTCAACTAAAAGGTGGGAAGTCCTATAGAGGGCATTCTCAGGCCCTACCACTCATCAATTAATCATCCCAAACAGGAAGAGGTCAATTACAGACCCCAACAGGAAGAGATGTACCTTGTACCTTGCATTCCCAACCATGAAGTGTGGCTACTTTCCTACCCCAACAGGAAGATTTTCCTCTTGCCCAGCAACAAGCCCAGCCAATTGAGATGCTGCAACTCAGCCAATGAGAAGCCGTGGTCACCTCAGTTCTTACTTTCCTCCCATGTACTTTCATTGCTGATGACTTCTTTGCCCCAACCCCCTTTCTATAAAAGCTTCCATCTTGTATAGCTCCTTGGAGTATCTCTCTGTTTATAAGACGAGATGCTGCCTGATTTGTTTAATAAAGCCGATTAGATCTTCAAATTCACTCAGTTAAATTTTGTTTATTAACACTAGTAAAAAAGTGAAAGGCAAAGCAGGACAAATCACAGGAAGCAAATGTTCAATGATCCATGCCCCTGGTAGCTATTTTAGGTAATAAGTGTTCCTTAGGTTTGATCACCACAGTTTTTCGACATTTACTTCTCAGACATCATCTGCTCTAGGACAGCTCTCCTAAATCACCACGCCACTTGGTTCCCTGACTTAACTCTGCTGCAGCTTCACTATTTATGTCACAATATCAGCGTATGTTGATATCCTCACCAGGCTGTGAGCAACCTGAGGTGCAGCAGTGACCCAGGAAGCATTATGGAAAGAGAGACCATCATGAATGTGCATTGGGAGCATTACAGAGCAGTTGCTTTTATGATAGTCCCCTTCTCTATATTAAACCCCTACTTCCTATGTCAGTACAACACCTGTCTTTCACCTCACGTTTCAGGATGCTTAAAATCACCTTCTCCAAGTATCTTATAAAGGATCCCAGCGACAGCACAAAGCACAAACCCTAGAAGCTGGCACTTGAGGTGGCCTTGCTAGGTCCTGGCCAGGTCTCTTCCTGGTGGGTGGTAGGAAACAAATGGCAAAGTTGGCAAAGCAGATGTGTGAGGCCAGGAGGAAGCGGTCTTAGCTGGGCAGCCCCTGATGAGAAAGAAAGTAAAGGCAGGTGCCTGATGGCAGGAATCACCCTTGGCTTCTAGGCCCCTTAGAAACAAGAGGAAAGAGCCTGCAGAGATGCTGAGTCAACAAGACAGATGTCGTAGGAATGAGGTAAGACCTCTCTGGAAGGACATGCAGCCTTCCCTTCACCTTGGAATGAAAATGCTTTAATATCTGTTTGAAAACCTTTTCAAGTTCACTGTAGCATTCCCTATGCTTCATTTCAAGTTCATCCAACCTTCACACTTATCCACACATGAAATTTGCATTGCCATCTCTGGGGCTTCCTCAGGGCTGTTGCCCAGCTCAGAGGGTCCTTCTTTACGCCCAGCCCACCCTTTAAAATTCTTGCATCCTATAAAACCCAGCTCAGGTGCTGTCTCTTCCAGGAAACTTCTCTGGCCACACCTAGCTCCTTGCCAACATCTCAGGGCAATACTTGCTCTTACCATTGGCTTCGACAGTTTTTCTATGTTGTAGTTTATCCAGGGGTCCCCAACCCCCGGGCCGTGGACAGGTACCTGTCCGTGGCCTGTTAGGAACCGGGCCGCACAGCAGGAGGTGAGCGGCAGGCCAATGAGCAACACTTCATCTGTATGTTCAGCCCCTCCCCAGCGCTAGCATCACCGCCTCAGCTCCACCTCAGATGATCTGGCATTAAATTCTCATAGGAGCAGCAATTCCTGGTGCCAAAAAGGTTGGGGACAGCTGGTCTATGCCATACTATTTTCTGAATATAGGACGTATCTCCCACACAAGATTTTTGTCCACAGCATTTTACATAATGTCGTGCACATTATTATGTACAACAAATATTATAAACAATAAATATTATAAACAAAATAACTCATTGACATGCTATCAAATTCTATATTCTCCATTATTTATTTGGTCTCAATTTAAGTGATTTATTGATTTTTAGTAACCTCTTTTTAAAGTTTAATTTAATTATCAAAGTAATACATACTGACAGACATGCAAAATAATACAGACACCAGAGATTGGCTCAACGAAACATTCCTGGACGTTTCTCCCTCATCTACCTGTAGTTAGTCTGGAGAAGCTAAGATATTCGATTTCCCAGCATCCTTTGTTGCTGAGGAGAGGCGGGGGGTACACATTCCAATTCTGGCCAATGAGACCGAAGTGGTGGTCTGTTGTGTTGCCACTTTTCCCTTCTTCTTTCTTTCTATGTGGAATGAAGGCATGAGTGCTAGAAATTCAGCAGCCATCTTGTGGCTGAGGTGACAAATGTGAGGAAAAGGCCATAAGGGTCTCAAAGACACTGGTCTTCCCCTATGTTGTCAAGATACTGAGCCAGAATTAGAAGCCATCCATTTTCAGACTCCTAGTAAATGGAGGGGAAATCTATTTGATTAAGCCACTGAAGTCAGGTTTCTGTAATTTATAGGCAACCAAAGAGTTTTCCTAACTCATATACATGTACGTTGTCAAAAACAGAGAACAGCACAAAGATAAAAAATCACCTGTCACCTAACCACTATGTTGGTTTGTTACACGACTCAGTTTTTTTCTAAATATAGATACACTATGTTTTTTAAAAAAGCGAGATCTTTTAATTATATTGTTTTCTATAATTATTTAACTATATATTATGAACATTTCAAAACTTTGCCATCAAGAAGTATTTTAGATGACACATATCAAAATTTATTTTATTAACCCCTTTTGCTTGGTTGACTATCAGATTCTTTCTAATATATCACTTTTTTAAACATTGTTGTAGAAATATACTTGAGATAAATTTTTGAGTAACTTCATAATGATTTTATTAAGCTATTTTCTTAGATGTGAAATGTTTTAAAGTTTGCATATCTTTAAGGGTTTTAATACATTGTTAATTTTTCTTCTACAAATTCTATTTTTCCAGTAGCACAACTGATAAAACATAAATTTTTTAACAAAACATTCATAAAGTTTCAAGAATAATTAAAGGAAAATACATGCCCGAAATAACACCAAGCTAAATAACCAAGCTTTTACAAGCATGTCAGAATTGAGTGTTTGCGTGGGAATTCAAAAATTTATCCCACCATCACCCCCACTACCATAGCCCCCATCTTCATCTCTATTTTAAGAGAAGGACATGGACAAAATCCAAACAATTGCGTTCCAGACCAAAAATTAAAAACAGTCAAAATGAAGATAAAATACATTCCCCAGGGAATTTTTCATGGGAGGATACAGAGGTCAAGTATTTGAAGCACATTTTTCTGAAAGACATGGCAAGTTTGAGGGAGAGGGTAGAGGGAGAAATATTGTGGAAACAGGAAAGCATGAAGAATAAGACTATTTTCTAGAATACGTGAATTAGAGTCTTCGAGGAATTGTCGAGCACTAGAAAACAGATGAGGAGAGGGAATGTTAATAAGAGATTTTATGGACTGTACTTACATCCCCCTGAATGACTGTGAGAGATACCAGTGATAACCTGATGTCTGCCTGGATTGTTGTTTTTTAGATGTGGCATAGCCCCATGACTATTCCATGTGAATTAAGATTTTTTACAAAGGTTACCCAAGATATACTTTACTCATCTTTAGCTTGTCGACCACTACTGCCATCCATTCTTTCTACTCTCAACCTGCTTTCTCATGATGGCAGAAATCATCTTAAGATTCGCTCCACAAAGATCTCTAGCATCTTCAATGTTTTTACCACGTCCTCATCCCACACATCAGATAGAGAAATGTGTCATTTTTGTCAGTGTCTGTAGTGATATCCTCTCCTTCACTCTTGATATTTTTAATTTACGACTTTTCTTTCTTATTTGTTGAGATCAGCCTAGCTATCTTTTTAAAGAAGAAGCTTTTGTTCTGTTTTGCTGTCTTTTATTTTCTCTATTTTTGCTGATCATCCATTTCACTGATTTCTGCTCTTTATTTTCCCTTATAAATACTTACCTTGGATTTGATTTGCTCATTTTTTTCTACCTTCTAAAGTGGAAGTGTAGCTCATTTGACTTAGTTTCTATTTTTATGTCTTCAAGTTTACTAATCTTTTGCAGAGTTTCTAAACTTCTCTTAATCCCATCCAGTGGATTTTTCATTTTATATTTCTATTTTTTTTTTATTCCTAGAAGTTCCATTCGTTTTTTAAAATATATTTCTTTATTTTACTCAAATGTTCCTTTGAATTCTTGAGCATATTGTGTTTTGCATTAAAAGTCCACGTCAGCTAATTTCACTATTCCTGTCATTTTTGTGTCTATTTACGTTAGCCGATTTTTTTCCTGATTAGAGATCATGCATTTCTTCATATCTCTCGCAATTTCTGATTGAATGCTAGAAATCAGGTTTTATATTTTGTGTGCTAGATTTTTTTTTTAACACATTGGCAGTATTAGACTTTATTCTGACAATTAAGTTCCTTATGGATATGCTTGATCCTTTTAAAACTTCTTTTTAAGCCTTAAGAGAGTAGAGTTAGAGAAGCCCTCACACTAGCACTAGTCTAGCCTGACTAGTAAGGCAGGACACCGCTAGAGTTCCCACAATAAGTCCAAGTGCTCAGTGAGGATTCTCAACTCCTGTTGGTCACAGCTCAAACATCTCCCAGATTGTATTCACCTCTGTGTTTTTCTGAATTGTCCTTTGACTGACCCAGTAGAGGTTCACTTTATGCAAGTGTAGTTCAGTATAGAGCGACAGATTTATGGGGACTACTAGGCAGATTTCTGGATCTCTTTTTCCATGCAGCTCCCTCATCTATGGCACACCATTCCAGAGATTCTGACTATCTTGGCCTTCCCAAATTCTGTTCTCTGTTTGCTCCACTATGAAAGACTGCCGTACTCTGTTTGGGGTTCCCTCCCTGCACTGATATCTGGAAAGTGCCTCCGAACAGGAATCTGAAGCAATCTTAGAGCTCACCTTATTTGTTTCCTTTCTCTTGGGGCCACAGTCCTTAACTACCTATTGTCCAATGTACAAAAACTATTGCATGATAGTTGTTCACAGCAGGAAGGTAAGTATAGTCCCAGTTATTCTGACATGGACTGCTGTGGAAGTTTGGTATCTGTTCTGCAGACTAAGTCACAAAACCTTCCTAGGTTTGAGCAATAGAGAGCTCCAGAACAAGCACCCAGAGGTCTGATATGGCTCTGCCAACAGGACTAAATGTGAGAAAGCTCGAGGAGATGAAATCCATGGGAGAAAATTCAGGGCTGTTTTTATTGTTACTCTTTTTCACCTTAGAGCTTTTCTCGACCAAAACTTTAGAATTCTCTGTACAGAATTTGGTTTTCATAGATCTGAGAACTAAATTCCAAATGCCCAAGAGCAAACAGAGGAAGTGGTTTGAGATCTCACTAGATAGAAGTGAGTTTCACAATTTATATTTTTATAAATATGAATTTTTATTTAAATTTTTATTTAAATGAATATTTCTATTTATAATAAAATGAGTTCAAAATTGATATTTTTCCTTAACACAAGTCCTTCTGACCAATTCCTTACTGTAACTTAATGCAAGCTGCCTGTTGGAAGCAAGTCCTTTCAATTCCCTTCTCTAAGGATCTCATAAAATGAAGGAGAAATTGCCAACCTTCATTCTGAAATATCAAAGAGAATTAACTATGAGTGTGATCCCTTGGTCCAATTAGACCAGGCTAAACTTCAAGAGTCCATGTCATTGCTATCACCCTGGCTCCTCTCCATCACCTTGCTCCTGGACTATTGCCAGCAGTCTCCACTCCAATGTGACCTTCTCATTTTGTCTGGCAATATTTCCTATAATTCAACCCTAATCGTATCATTGGAAAACCTTCATCGCTACAAAGTTCTCCATAAACTGGCCACAACTTTCTCTTCTGACATTTTGTCTCATGAATTTCCTTCTCACTGCATCCCAGCTCATAGGTTAATTTCCGGTTCACGTGCATAAACCATAATTCCAGCTTCTTTCTCTTTCTCAGCTCACGCTTTCTTTCCTCTCTCCGAATAATTCCTTATCCCAAATATTTGAATATAAAGTTACCTATCTTTAAAAGCCCGACTCTGAAATAATCACATTCATGAAAACTTTAATACCCTTAGAAGAAATGTCTTTCCTCCTTCATAGAACTTAATCAGAACCTCATTTATCACAAGTGTCACTGTCTACTTCATAACCACCATGGTAAACCCCTTGGGCGCTGAGTCTGTGTATCATTCCTTTCTGTGGTTCTTTAAGCTTCTAATGGACTGAGTTGCAGATGAGGGTGCTCAGTGAATGGTTATTGAGAGGATGAGTGATTGAGCGAATGTCCGATTTTGTTTCTTGTTGCTCTTGCTGGGTAATTTAAGATGTACTACTTTGAACCATGTGAAATTGCGGTAGGTCAAAAATAGTCAAATAGTCAAACTGACAATTTAAAAGGTTCCATCTTATACATCTTCTTCCCCACTTCAATATGCACTATCTATAGAAAACTGTAGTACATAATTAAAATCATAAGCTATCCAAATGAAGCAGGGGCCGAGGATTCTCACTAATTAAATAAACATGCCAGCAATAATTGTGTGAGCAGAACTGAGTATGAAACAGACATGTCTGTTAAAGAGCTCAAACATGCAGAAAAGGAGACATCTACTCAAATCAAGCAAGTTTAAGTCCAAAAGGGAGGCACCGGCAGGATATTGGAGAATCTCATCTTCTGAACAAGGTGGCATTTGTTAGGGAAGGGCAACCCCGAGTGCCTCGGCAGCAGGAGCTCCTGGCCTTCTCCCCTAGAGCTCTGATGCTGAGTCTGCTTTGGTTTCAAGTCCAGATTCCCAACAGACAGCATCTAAATGACTTGGCCAATGCTTTTGTTAAGAAGATAAAGTAGCTCGGGGGCGGGCACTTTGGACCAGTAGGTGGAGTAGGGGCAGTAGATAGAGATACATGAATTTTAAAACAAAAAAAAAACTTAAGTTCAAAGATATTTGTATTTGCCCTTCCTGGGGAGGTATTTACTCTACTTTGCCTTCAGGAGAAAAGTGAGAGAAGCATCAAGTTAAATGATCTCTGTGGTGTCTTCAAACTCTTGACATTTTCTCAGTCAATAAATTTCTATAGGCAGCCAAACGCTTTCTTTTTTCCCCTTCCACCTAACTCATGGTTTTCAAAGTTGATCTGTAGGTGGCTGGTCTGCTGTGTTGGCATGTCTGATGTGGCCAGAGATAAGGAAAGTCGAATTACTGGCACAAGTCGATAGTGCAGGATAAGAGAGCTCATCTTAGCTTTCTTTGTTATCCACTTAATTAACATTTGTTCAGCGTCTTCCCTGGAACACAATCTAGCACTTGGCGATACAAAATTCTTGATGTGCAGCACTGCTAGGGACTGTGGGAAATATAAAGGAATTTAAGGAGTAGTCCCTGTAGTCAAGGAAGTTATGATCTGATTAGGAAATCAAGATGAATACACAGGAGATATTAATAACCACACAAGCTTAGCGGCTAAGGGGTGGAGTGCGTCTCCTCAGATGCAAGTGCTAACATATATGTCATTTCATGATAAAACGTTACATAGATGTGGACCAGTAGAATCACGGCATGGGATTACGCTTTACAGAAAATTGGCAGTAACCAGATCAACAAAACTCTGTATTTTTGAGACATATGCCAAAATTTGGAAATCATGTTCTTCAAAGTTTACCTTGCAAGGTGATTTAATCTCTATTCTTTTTTGTCTGTCCCATCCCCAATGCTGACCAATGATGTGTTGGGTCTAAGGTTTGTACTGCTCACCATCCCCCTCCCACGAAGGAGAGACTAACGAACATTCCATATCTTTGCACACAGCCTCTGAGGGGAAAACGAGGCACAGATGGGGGAAGGAGCAGCCTGATGAGGTGAAGAGTCATGAATCAGAAGCCAGAAAACCTTGGTCCTGGTCTTAGCGCTGATCCTAACTGATTGCAGCGCTTTGAGCAAGTCGCTTTGCCTGTCTACATCTTACGTCTGTGGCATCTATAAACCAAGAGGGGTAGGGAAAGGTTTAAATTCAACATTTATTATGAGCCCCCGAGGAAATGCCCTTAAATGCCAGTGGACAAAATTGAAAACCCAGCTTTGAATCATGGGCCCCTAGACTGGCTAATAACAAGCAATTCATAGTGAAAAATCTTCTCTCCTTTTCCAAACCCTGACCACATGTCTAGCTAGACTAACCATGTGCCTCCCCTCTCCCATGCAGTGAAAAACTCTTCGACAATAAGCAAAGATCATTTGAGAAACTTGATAATGGCTCTGACTGCCTTTTAGCTTGCTAAAAACCATCCCGCATAAAGGCATTAGGAGGATTTCATGTGATTCTGTCCACAAACGCTTACAAACTAGTCTGGCCTGTACGGCATTCCTGCTGTTGAGAGCTGTGAGCTTTGACAAGTCCCTCTATTCTGAAACCCTCCTTTCTCCTCTGCCTCTGTTTATGCTCTTAGTTCCAGTGCCTGGGTGGATGACAAAGAAGGGTCAGCTCTGACTCACACAAGGCTGCGAATGCCTTGACCCCGGGGGGCTGCAGGGCCTGAGATGTTTACCTCATTTCCCTTTCATTCCTTACTCTGCTGGGCTCCCAGAGAGGCAAAGGAGCCATGTGACTCATCAGTCCAGAAATATTTACTGAGCGCTGCCCAGTTCTGTGCATTAAGAGGGAACAAGAAGAAACATCTCAAGCCCAGGGCTTCAAGCTGCTTGGGGATTCTGCGAGGAACCCCTGTTCAGACTGCCTGAAACAAGGCCACCAGCTCTGAGAAAGAACACTTTGGCCCTTGTCCTGTGTGGGATGGGGAGGGGCTGGGATGGGAGGTTGCTGGAAAGTGTTCCTGACCAAGGGGCCTCAGTGCACGAATGCATTTCAACATGTCCCCAGGGAGAGCTGACTTTTCTCCAAATTTGAATAATTCCAAGGGCATAAATGAGTGTCCTGAGGTGCAGAAGAAATATGTGTGGGGGCAGCTGTGTAGCCCTTTCTCTCTTCCAGCCCCAATCTCGAGAACAAACCCAGAAGCCCCAAACGTGGGATGGCTAGAGTCTCTGTGTTGCACGTTTTGGGGACTGGGGTGCTGCGTCTTGCCTGTCAGAGCTCTGGGGCTGCCGAATCACAGAGACAGGGAGAGGAGATGTTGCAAGTCCAGCACAGACAGAGGCCGCGGAGCCCCCCCGGGCGCTAAGGCGCCTCCACGCCACACTGTCAGCCCAGCCCAAGGCGGAAATAGTAACAGCTGCTACCAATTTCAGACCACTTTCCAGAGGCCAGGCACGATGCTAAATGCTTTTGTCGCATGATCTCATTTAATCTTCACACCACCACCACTATCCCCGACCCCGTTTAGGGAGCTATAATTATCACTACTTAATAATGATGAACGTAGAGGCCGAAGGGAGTTAAGTAACTTCTCTGAGTTTACACAGATAACAAGAGAAAGAGAGCAGACACTCATGCGGGTCTGCGTGCCTCCAAAGTCCGTGTGGACCCCACACAGCTTGCCAGGAAAGTTAGAAACTCTAGGAAGAGGGTGGAGATGTGAAGAGGGTGATGATAGAAGCAGGAAAAAGAGGAGACGAGCCAGTGCTCCGGGTCCGACATGGCGAGAGCCCCTGGGTTCGTTTCCTGGAGGTGGCATCGGGGGCAGTGTTCAGCACACAGTGACAGGAGGGTGTTAGTGGACAAAAGTCTTGGGCAGAGGTTGCCCAGGGAGCCAGGGCTGACAGAAAGCCCCGTGAGAGCTCACACTTCAGAGCTTCGGGGAGGGTCTCTGCCTTGTCGAGGCAGAGCTGTAGATACAGGCACGGACACAGTGCCCCGTATCACGGCAAGCGATGGTGACAATAAGAGGGGACTGACAGGGACAGGGCTAGATCTGCGGTGCAATTCAGCTGTGATGGACTGTCCACAGCCGTGGGCACGGAGGGGAGGGGGCTGGCTTTGCAGTGACTCTTGTTCTTAGTACTTCAGGGCCCAGCCTTCTCCAAGTACCTTCACCAAGCTACGAAGGAGGGAGATGAGCAGCCGGAGGTGATCTCCATCTCCACCCAGTGCAGTCTTCAGAAATATCATTGAGAAATGAAACCTTCTCATCGTTTTCAATACTATCGAGCCTTGTTAGGTGAGACTCAACCACGGGTAAAATCAGTGAAGCCCACTCCTTTACTCATATTCACTGCACGAAGAAACAGGAAACATGGTTTCTGCCTTAAAGAGGCACACGAAGTTGGGTTTTTTCCCCAACAGCTTTACTGAAATGCAAATCACATGGTATACAATTCATCTAGTTAAAGTGTCCCGCTCAGTGGTTTTTAATAGTCACAGAATTGTGAGGCCATCATGACAACAATTTTAGACTATTTCATTACCCCAAGTAGTATGCTCATACCCACTACCATCCCCCCACAAAACCTTCGGAAACGGTTTCTTTCTGTCTCCGCAGATTTGCCTATTCAGTACGTCATTCTTTTTTATGGTGAATACTGTTCCATGGTATAGATATATCACGTTTTATTTATCCATTCATCAGTTGATAAACGGTTGGGTTGTTTCCACTTTTGGGTTATGAATATTTATGTACAAGCTTCTAGATGAATATAAGTTTCAAATTCTCTTGGGTATATAACTAGAGGTGAAATCGCTGGGTCATATGGTAATTCTATGGATAACTTTTTGAGAAGCTGCCAGACTGGTCAAAGTAGCAGAACCGTTTTACTTTCCCATCAGCAGTGCATGAGATTCCAACCTCCCCACGTCCTCACCAACATGTATTATTATCTGTCTTTTTGATTACAGCCATCCTAATAGTTGTGGTATCTCATTATATTTTTGTTATATTTTTCTAATGACTAATGATATTGAGTATCTTTTCATATATTCCTGAGGCATTTCTATGTCTCCTTTGGAGAAACATCTACTCAGATCTTTTGTTTACTTTTAAATTGGGTTGTCTTTTTTTATTTATTTGTAAGACTTCTTTATATACTCTGGATATTCTCATGTCCGTTATCAGAAATATCATTTGCAAACATTTTCTCCCATTCTGTGGGTTTTCGTTTTACTTTCTTGAGGGTATCATTTTCAAAAATTTAATTTATCTATTTTTTTTATTTTGTCATTTATGCTTTAAATATCATATCTAAGAAACCATTGCCTAATCCAAGGTCATGAAGATTTACACCTATGTTTTAAGGGTTTTACCATTTTAGCTCATCATTTAAATCTATTATCCGTTTTGAGTTTCTTTTTTTTTGGTATGGTGTGAGATAGGGGTCCAAATTCGTTTCATTGTTGTTGTTGTTGTTGTTGTTGTTGTTGTTGTTGTTTGGCGTGTGGATATTCAATCATCCCAGCTCCATTTGTTCAAAATATTATGCTTTCTCTCATTTAATGCCTTACCACCCATGTGGAAAATCAATTGACCAGTTTACCAACTTATTTGACAAGCAGGTTACATAATTGAAAAGGAAAAGCTACTCTATGAGGCTTGAGGTAGTCATAAGTATCGCTGATGTTAGATTTAAGGCAAAACATTCAGGCAATTAAATATATCAGAGACAAATTAAGCAGTGATAAGAACAGCAGAAGGTTTAGAAGCAGAATGAATTACATAGCACACAAAATGCAATTATAATAATGTAAAGGGTTTATTGTTTTTTAAATACACCTATAGAGCAAAAACTAAGGAAAAAAAGGAATGGACTCCTTGTTTAGGAACTATGTGCATAGTAGATTTATTAAATATCACTCTTATACTCCTATATAATGCAACCTCTCCCACATGGATGGGGACAAGCACTTCCTCCTCACTCTAGATGCTTCTTCCTTAGGGAAGTGTGGCACTCCTGGTCTCTCTCTACTTCTCATTTCCCAGGGGAAATGGCCCAATTTAATCAGATTAGTGAATTTAAAGAGATTAAACTGGGTATTCTCAGCACAGATCGCTTCTTTCCTTTTTCCTCTTGAGAGTGAGCTGCCTACAGGGAATCGCCATTCTCTTCTGCTCCATGCTGGGTCTTACAATTTTGCCTTTATCTGCATCCAAGCCGAGAAGGGAAAAAGAGGTTAATTGAGCACATTCACAGACCCCATCGTTTGTTGCATGGGCCAGGAAATTGAACTTTCAAACCAAAATAGCAAAGGCAAAGACTTTTGGTGGGTCCAGGGTGCATGGGCCTTGGGCTGAGCAAGGTGTTTTTAGAGATTACACTGAGCCTGTGGGGTTTTGCCATTATTTAGCTAGTTGGCCTTTGACACTGCACTCTGAGCAGGAGCTTATGCTAGTTTTGTCCACAGGAGAGTAACTGTATCCATAGTCAAGACTGAATTATGGGCAGCTGCAAGCAAATGATACTTAGGCTATACCTGCCTTAAGCAAAGGTGCTTGCGCCACATGGTTGACCAGGGCACAAGTCGGTCTAACCAGCCCAGTGTGGCCATCCTGGCCTCAGGAGAGAAGCAGCAGTCTCTGTGCAGGCCACTGCAATCCACTATGCAGAAGCATCTTGGACTCATGTCACAGGCCAGGCTGAGATGAGATTCAAGCTTTTCAGGCCCAGGTGGGCAGAACAATGTCAGTTCCTTTCAAACCGCAAGGCAGTCTGTTCCCTGTGTGCTGCAGAGCTCTAACGGAATGTTCTAGCTTCTCATCATTTAGTGCCAGGTTCAAATTAGTGGAGCCACCTCTACCCCAAATAGTCCATTCTGCTTTTAAGGTTGTGAATAAGAAAAACCACAGGCCCAAAATGATGTCACTTATGCTAAAGCCCATGACTGAATTGCAATTTCGACCTTCACCAGAAATGTAATTTTAATCAACCAGTCTGGAATTTTCTGGCCAACACCAATGAAGTAATCTGTCACATGGGCTCTCTCGTCCCAGAGGCAATATGCATGATAAGACCCTTGTCTTTGCCCTTCTCTTCCCTCCAAAAGATGTCCTGGCCTAAAAACTAATCCTTTCTTTTCTTCTGCTAATAGCTCCCTTGCTCCACCCACCTTTCTCCTTGTAAAAGCCTTTTATACAACTCCTGTACCACCCTTCTAGTTGCTAGATGGGATGCAGCCAATTAGATCTTCAAATTTACTCAGTTGAATTTTATTCTTCAAACAGGGTCAAGGAGGTGTGCGTGTCTGGAAGGACTGATTTTGTATTCATGAGGCTTATCCTCAAGTACGGAATGAAATAATGACAGTATTAGCAGGTGTGTTGCAAGGTAATACAGTTATTGTAGGTGGACATTGGGCACTGTGCCTGAGCCCTGAGGGAATATATCCGAGACATGTATGGAAATTAGAAATCAAGATAATACAATTTCTTGAGAAGTCAAAGTGAAGGAATTGGTCCTTTCTAGGCCAAAGGGGCAAAGGCTTAGAAGTATCTCCTGGCCAGAATCAACAGAGGGTGATTTTCCAACTGAAGCAAATGTGGGCATGAGGTGAAAACTTTCTCCAGAAGGTTCTTGGTTCTAAAAAGTCCAAAACAAGAGGCGGTGGTATCCTCCTGTGTGGCCCAGAACTAAAAATGTCTGCTCACGAGATAAAGCAGAAGCCATGTTACCAGATGGGGTTCACCCTCAATGAAACACTGAAACTCCAGGAATTCAGAGCTACAGAGACAATGCTAATGCAAATTTGCAAGCTTTGCAAGAAAGCAAGTGTCTCAACGTCCTTCTCAGAGAGGGCGGGCAGTATGCACAGGTGGATTCTTGCCCCCGTTTAGGTAAATCCATAGTGTCAAAATTAATGCATAGTGCCAAAACTCACCTCTTACTAGGAGATTTCTTCAGTTGAGGTTAATTTCATCAGCTGTAGTTCCCAAGCAACTGACATCACTGAGAGACAACGATGAAGTAGAAGGCAAGATTCTCTTTGCCTTCCCTTCTCCCCTCAGATAGAGTGATCCTTGGGCTGCACTAAATACTGGAATTTGAGAAAGTAATTTTGCCCAGGATAACTGCTGAAGATGGACTAGTTTTGTTAATTGGAAGTGTTAAAATAGGTATATGTATATATGTGTGTATACACACACACACACACACACACACACACTATATATATATATATATATAGTGTGTGTGTGTGTGTGTGTATACACATATATACATATACCTATTTTATTATATATATATATATATATAATTCCTAATGAAGGACTACGGTAAGGCAGACTGTAGACAGGGGGACTATCATGAGAGGTATAGGGACCCCTGCAGTGGGGTTTTGCAGATTGGGCTCAATTCTGAATACAAGGAAAAGTGAGGATTTATAGCCAAGAAGCAGGGCGGTGGGTCAGTAGATGGAAAATTATTAAGAGGAAACATCAGGAGTTAAGGGAGATTTAGGTTAAATTATCCTAACAGGAGTCTTGCTGAAGGCTGACCAAGGTGATCAGATATTACCTGGGGGATGATGAAGGATGGGGAACCTGATTAGATATCTAGGGTAATCAGGTATCAAGGAGGGGGGTTCTGGCTGAACTGACTTAGCAGGATTCTTGCTAAAATTGAACTCTAGAGAACATGCCCAAGGGACTGGCCTAGTTGAAAAGAGCTCAGAGGAGCCTGCTTAGAGTGTGGCCAAAGAGAGAGTCTTTGACAGAGGTGTGGGGATCTATGACATCTGTACTGTGATAAGCTATGTGGTTCATCAACGAATCAAGCTCCTTAAAAGTGAGGCGTTTGAGGCTTGGTATTGGATTAACCAAACTCCTGAGGCTCTAAAGGAATTGACCATCCAGTGAGAGTCCAGGATGCAGCTGCTGAAGGGACCTCAGTTCCACTCAATCATCAGGAAGTGCTCTGGCTGAGTCTCCACATGGTGAGAAATGGAATAGGATTAATTTCAGACTTTAATTTCCTCAAACTTTAACTCATAAAAGCAAGTGAATTTGATTATGGAGATTAGCTTCTTTGAACTTTGACTTGGCAAAGAAATTGATTCTTTGAACTTTAATTTCTCCCTGGGAATTTGATAATAAGGGACATTTATATTCAAATCTGGGGCATTCCTAAATTGTTGACATTTTTATTATAGAATTGTCTAATTTATATATTTATAATTGAAGGAACTTAATGGGTCATTTAGTTTCATTGAGGGACCTGATATGCTATGTTGGAAAAAGTGGCTAGACATAATCTGGGATGGAAACGGGAGTCAGTTTTCAACCAGGGGATAGAGAAGTCTTGGTTTTATTTAATTAGTGAACTGTTCTGACCCATTTCAGAGCTTTCCAGGATAAAACTCTCAACTGCCCTGCAGAGGTCCCAGGAAGATACTCAAAGAAGCCACAGCGGGTCCTGGGAAGTGGGTACGGAGCGGGAAGCACAATGGCACTGACTTAGTGTCGATCTCAGCCCTGCGGGGGTGCGGAAGGGCCGTAGTCTTGGTTGACTCTTGACTTAAGGACTAAACCATGTGGGTTAAACATCCAGGGTGGTTAGAGGGAAATACTTTGTCTCCTTTCTTGATGAGAAGTGTAGCATTACTGATTTCTCTCTATCTCCCCACAAGAGCGTTTCTCGGTATATTAAGAAACGCGTTTGTCCACTGACTGAATCCACATTCTCCAGTATGGTCTTTGTTAATAATAAAGGTGGTGTGATGATTTTTCAACCACATCCGCTTTTTCTTTGTCTTATTGACGATTGGTTGTGAATGCAAAGTAGAAAAGGATGGTGCTATTTAAGTACCCAAAAGAACATCATCGTCAAATTACATAGTAGTTCATAAGGCTTATTTCACATATGTATATGCACACACGTGTGCAAAATATACAAAATATAATTTTTATAAATCTTATAAATAAAAATATATATTACATTTCATAACATATCTCCATATATTATGAAAAATAATTTTATAAAATATAAAAATCCATATTGATATATATAATGTACATATGAAATGTATATTGATATAAATAATGTACATATGAAATATACATTTATATTATTTATATCAATATAATACATTTATTATATTGATATAAATAATGTACATATGTAATATACATTTCATATGTACATTATTTATATCAATATGGATTTTTATATTTTATAAAATTATTTCATATGTACATATGTATATTTAATATAAGATATTAAATATATATACATACAATATGTACATATGTACATATAATCTTATTATTTACCATTATAAATGTCTAGAATGTACGTCTATCTTGACCTTTACATTGCTTAGTAATATTTGCAAAAATAAAAATGGTCCTGGTTCTCAGACTGAAAGCAGTGATTCACAAACTAGAGTGTGTATCAAAGCCACTTGTTAAAACACAGATTGGTGGCCCCCAACCTGTTTCTGATTCAGCAGCTGGGGGTGGTGTCTGAGAATTTGCATGTCTAATAAGTTCCCACACTTTGAAAATGACAATATAAACAATAGGAGTATATTGACCCCACAGACACATATATCCTTAGATAAGACTTAAATGTCGTACATACTTAAAGGACCTCTCTTGCCTTATTGATCTTAATATGTGCTGTAATGTCTATGACATATAAGCTCAGAATTTATGAAGGCCAACCACTAGTTGACTTCATCTTCATTCTTTGCTTACTAACAACTGGAGGAATAATTATAGTCCATGTTTGAGGTAGCCAGTAGCCAACGAATACCTGGTCAGGTACCATTTTGAATGGCAGCCCTTAAGTTCTGCAGAACCTATAAAGCTCCCCCAAAGCGTTGGAATGGCTGACCGCAGAGGCCATAAATGTGCATGTCTCTACCCCTCAGAGAACCAGCCTCTGAGTCTCCTTTCCCTGTTGCCCTTCCAAAGCTAGTTTTAATGACAAAAAGAGGAACTCAATGACTGCCCATTCCACCACAAATGTGGACAATTATCTTCATTGATGCATCAGACATTCCTCTTATAACAAGCATCATTTAGATGAAAAGTAACAAATCTTCTCTAGTTCAAGAGACAAGTGGTTGGGATCATGATCCTTGCTTTCGGCACACACGTGAAGAGAAAAAGTCAAACCGCTCATTTTGTAAGAGAGGTACCAAGTCCGAAGCTGATGCACACGTGGATGAAACCCAGAAGACAGAAAACAAATACTCAGGAGAATTAAATCCCCATATATAGGGAAGGAGATAACAGTGAGGCCCTCAGGCACGTTTAGAGTTTAAGATTCTGCGCTCTGGGGTGTGCACATCCACACCCCTCTTCTGGGAGACTCCTTGTGTGTAGGTAAGTGTGCTTGTTGCCACACGATGCCACAGCCCCGCTCATGGCTGATGAGACTGGGGACAGAGCCTGACCCAAATAACCAAGGCCATAAAGGCACTTGATTCCTGAGAGGGATGCTGACTTAATCAGACCTTCTGGGAGTTCAAAAGCAGCGCATGCAGCTGACAGAATAGAGTAGAAATGGAAAAATAGAGAAAGAACAACAAGAAGAGACCAAGAATGAAAAGAAACCAAAGTCAGAAGTAAGAAGAAGAATAGAGAGGGGAGTAGGAAAGAGAAATGGAGGAGAGAATGTGTAAGTGTCAGACCGGTCCCCCCGGGTGGTTCTCCTTTTGCAGCTGCCGTGGTCACCTCTTCTCCCCTCCTCCGAGAGCCCTCACGGGGGTCTGCAGAAGCTTTCCTTGTCCTTCGTATAAACTCTCATAGACTGAGAAAACCTCAGTATGTTTCTAGTTCTTGCAAGCATAGCTTTGTTAATAGAAACAGAGACAAGAAAAGATGATGACAGACTAGAATCCTGGGCTCAAACCAAAAAGATGAAATGTAATTTGAGTAAATCGTGAGTTGCTTCATTTCAATTTAAAAAATTAATCAAGTCTGCCTGGACAGGAGGTTGTGTAGATTTGAGGAAGCCTTAATCTATTAAAAGCCAGCAATGCAATGCATCTCATGAAAAGCAAACTCACTCAGTCTTAGCTTGTCTTAACAGAGATTTAGTGGAGAGAGAGAGAAGGGTGGAGGAAGAGAGAGGTAGAGAGAAAGAGAGGGAGGGAGAGAGAGAGAGAAGAATGGCTCTGACTAGACAGAGTATAGACACACAACAACAAGGATGGCTAGTGACAGCACAGATTATGTGGCCTCCGCCAACATAGTTCCCAGACAGCCCTGTATCTCGTATGGCACCTTGCCCCCTCTAGCATTGCATTCACTACACGTCATTTTATTTGTTCAATGACCATGTTCCCTACCAGACTATAAGCTTCATGGAGACAAGTACATATCTGTCCTATTCACTGCTCTGGTCCTAGCACCCAGCACAGTAATGAGCATGGTTGGTTCTCTTGAAATACTTGATGAATAAATGAGAAAATCGCATCCTATGAGTAATGGTGAAGTAAAATGGCAACATTCAATTTGGAAAGCAGGAAACGCAAGTGGATTCAATTGTGGTTTTTGAATGTGTGCAAGATTTTCCATTGAAAGAGGGAGTCGGCTTGTTTGGGTTGCTCACTTGAGTGGAATGAGCATGGTGTGGTCAGCACATGAGGACCTAACTCCTAGTGAGAGCCCTGGGCTCACTCCCCAACCCATAGCAGCCTGAGCTTTCATGTCATCATTCCCAATCTGTTAAGTTTCAACTTTTCATGACCCATTAAATGATAGGCACACGTTACCGGGAGAGAGATTTTCATTTTAATTTCGCCAAACTTCCCAACATTTACAGATGTCAAACATAGAATGGTTTGTCTCATAAAGTAGTGAGTTCTGTTAACATAAATCGTCAAGCAGAGTTGGATAATCACCTTCTATATGTGTTGTAGTGTGAGGATTCTTGCGTTGAGTGAGATGTTGGCAGGATGACTTTTAGCCCTGTCAAATTCTATGAAATTCTAATTATAGGCTGGGTGGTTCAGTTTAGACGTTAAGAATGTGAACCAAAGAAAGAAGTGGTTTCTGCCTGCTTCTACGACTTGTGAAGTGTGTGACTTAATCTTACCGAGCCTCAGTTTTCTCATCTGCTAGATGGGATAATAAATACCTGCCCTCCCTACATTAAAAGGTTGGCAAGATCAAATGAGACCACATTTGGACATCAAAAATATAAAGTGCTCTACAAATATCTTTAGTCTCTGCTCTGGAGAAAGAAAAGGAAATTTTGAAGGGCCATGTCTTCTGGTGTCCAGGCCAAGATTCTGTCAGCCTAAAACAAGAGTTTTTCCCCAATTCCCCCTAGACGTCTTAGAGATAGTTTGCACCTCTCTCTTTCCCTGCCTGGTGATAATAGGGCTGTTAACTTATTTTTTTTAGTTGTGGTGATTTCACTCAGTACATAAACGTCCAGTTCCACCTGACTGGAAGTTAACACAAAATGTCTCTCCCCTTTTTTCATGAGTACAATCTTGTTAAATTATCCTTTTATGCTCACATTGATTTTTTTTTTTTCTTTTCGGTTTTAAGTCCTAAAATAGCATATTCTGTCTAACTGCTTTACTGCTTTCAAGGCAATGAGAATGGTGCCTGGCATTGTGGGAGTTTAATGCAAATCATAGTGAGGCTGGCTGTGCTTCAAGGCAATGAGAACACCGCCAAATGGGCGTTTATCAAGGACAGCGTGATGGTCCCCGGGGTCCAAATTACCTTACATTTGCAGCCTTTCATTCCCAACCCCCTGTCACCCTCATGCAAGCCAAATGGAAACAGGAGATGGATTTGATTATCCCCATTTTACAGAGAGGAGAAACTAAGATGTGAAACAATTACGTGCCTTTACAAAGGTCTCTTGGCCCCATCAGTGCTGGGCCTGAACTTACAAATTTGGCTTCCTCTTGACACATTACTCTTGGTACTAAATCTCCAGACACTGTCGGATTATTCTGCCTCCCCCCCCGGGTTGATTCTACTCCAACCCACCCTCATGATCGTGGTGGCATGCAGAGCCTTCGACCACTGGCCAGCCTTGCTAGGAAAGTTTCTGACCTTTATCATGGCACCTTCTCAGACAATCCAGAAAAAAAGAAAAGAAAAAAAAAAAAAAGCCCAGGCAAAGAAAGTGTCCTCAGAACAAGAGGAAGTAACTAGGAGAGCAAGCTTGTCTCTGTTGTGAAATTCCAGTGTTTGGCTCTTAAAGCTTATCAGAATATTAGAAAGTGAGTATAAACTAGGAGCTCAATGTCTGCATGAGGGGGGTGACCCTGCCATGCGCATACAGTGACTTGCAATCGAAAAAAACTTTCACCTTGTCACCTGATTTGATCTGGATGACAACCCAGTGAGACATGTATGACAAACCGAGGCGGGGGGAGCAATGTCTCTCCACTATACAGCAAATCAGCTGAGGTTAAATGACATCCGTGGTCATGAAGCTGGTAAATGTCAGAGCTACACGTGAACTCTGGTCTTTGGACAACACTAGAAGATTTCATCTCACCCTAGATGAATCTCAGGCATCGACTCCCATTGATAGGGATAGATTTAAGAAGCCTTGTTTTGGTCTCCCGGAAACAATGCCATAGATAAACACTGTCCACTCTCCCCCTTCAGGGCCCGGAAGGCCCTAGACCTGGCTCTTCTGTGAGAATCCCAAAGAGAGAAGCTGAGGATGTGTGTTCTTCGCTTTTAAAGCAGCTAGAGACCTCCCCGTGCCCAGAGGGAGAGGGACTTTCCCAGAAACACTCTTGCACAAGAGCCCCCTCTTTCATGTCCCTCCCTCCCCAACCTGCACCTCAGCTAAGAGTTCCTCACTCTCCAGCACCCCTTCCTTACCAGCAAAGCCAGCCTGTCCGCTCGCCCACACCTCTTGCCTTCTGAGCCAGCAGCCTCTCCCTCAACACAGGTTAGTGCCGGCGGGGGACGGGCCTGTAAAATGCAGGTTTAAGAGGAGGGGACGCCTCAGAAGCTCTTCTAAGAGGCCGTGTGGGGCAGCCACGGTGGTCCCAGAAAGCCACCTTCCCCCCTTCCAGTGCTGGGCTCAGCCCTGCAGCACAGGGAACCTCATCACCGCAAGTTGAAACAGGGCTCCCCGCCTCCCCTCTCAGCAGCCTGGCTTTAAATAGGATTAATGAGAGAGAATATTCTAAACACTGCTCTGAGAGGTTCCAGAACAGGCAGCCGGCAACTTCCTCTCAAGCTGCCATTTTGGATGGGTTCCCCGCTGCCTCCCCCTGACTTCGAGCTAGCTCTTCTGCACTCAGCATTCCAGCTCTGCTCAGGACCCAACCCAGGGATCTCAAAAGCAGGATGACATTCCACTGCCCTCTCAGTACCTCCTCTGCCCACTGCTGGTGTCAAAAGATTCATTCTTACCTCATTCATTTAGCTTATTTATTTGATAAAATTCAAAGACCTTAGGGAAGGGGTTTAGGGGTGGAGGTGGGAAGGAAGCAATATTAAGCTATCACTGTCACACACACCTTACTGTGAAGGGCTCTATTTTATTGTAGTCGCAGTATCCTCAAAAACTGTAGTAAATGTCATTTAATCTGCCCTATACGTCTTCCTGTGTCCCTGCCTGTGGAATTATATCGTTAATATCACTCACAAGTGCCAGAAAATGGGGATATGTGGGCAAGAGACTTGGCCAAGGTCACACAGCTACTAAGGGCAGAGTCAAATTTAAAACCCAAGTCTCACATCCTGTCTACAGACTCAAACTGCTGTTTCGTTTGTTTGTTTGTTTGTTTTTCATCAAGACTCCTTGCTGAGTCACCTTCAGGCCAAATCACCAGGCCATTTCCAGTAAGAAGATTTAGGGTAGAAAAGGCTCCAAATCTGTGATCGGGGGAGAGGAGATGGCAAAGGAACAACAGTTTCGGGGGTTCTTTATCTGACGGGTCCTGAGCCACCCACATCACAAGTACTAACTCGTCAAACTCTCACAGCAACAAGGGAGGTAGGCTCCGGCACTAGGAAACCTCGACCTAACTATGCCATTTCACATTTTGCCTCGATTTTACTCCGAAGGGAAAATTCCTCTAAGTTTACCATAAGCCTCTTCTGGACGACATGCTCACCCAGCTGCTGCGACAGTCCTTCTGTGCTGCTCCCAGGGAGCTTCCAGCTAAAAAAGAGTCAGAGCTTTTAGTCTCAGCTAAAAAGAGCCAGAAAATGCTGGAAGAGGCCTCAGAGACTACCTGGTGTAACCATCGGCGCCCCCGCTCCTCTTCCACGTTTGCCCATGATGAGATTGGGGCCTTTTCATGAAGACTACACTCAGTCCGGAAATAAAGCAGAGTATGTGGTCAACACCTCGAGACCGATGCGCTAAGTAAAGGGAGTGAGGTTAATTCCAGGCGACATGGGGAGAGAATGGCCGTGCTACTTGAGAGGTACAGTGGCCTGGAGGATTCAATTAGAAAGCCAAGGAGGACAGTAAGAGCTCAAGTCCAGGGCAGTCCCTCGTCCCAGATGGCCAGTCTCTGATCCCACCAACTCTTAGGGGACAGCATGGGCCTTTCAGTCTAGCACGGCTTACTGAAAAATGACTGAATCAACATGTAAATTAAATTTTAACACACAGGGTCTTAAAATCCTCTGCTATTTGTCCCCCCACCCCCACCCCTTGGGGGAGGAAATGAGCACGCCAACATTCCCCATGGGGGAACTAAACGATTTACCAGGAGTCCTGGTCTCATGTGCTCTATTTGCTTAAATGAGTTTAAGGCTACAAGCAAATGTGAGCTTGACAGGGCCCATTTGCCAAAGACCTCCCTCGGAACTGACAAAGGTCATGCCAACTTCTTTGTCTGCATGCCGTTCCTCAGCCCTGGGGAGAAATTAGCCCAAAGTCAACTAGTCCATTAGTCACCACCCATGCACTCAGCAGCAGGCCAAGTATGACTAGGGATATCGAAAAATAAGAGGGGGCCTCTGCCCTCATCTAGTCATTAAATATTTGTTGAGTGTCTATCACGTGCCAAGTATGAAGCTGAGCACTTAAAAATCTAGTAGGAAAATGGGATTCATTTACCTGAAATGGTAAAACACAGATTACAAAGCGCACAATGAAGGATGTGCTATCCGATGGGACGACGTTGGGGTGGGGATGGGGGATCCAGGAGGGCTGGGTCAGGGCTTGGAAAGGGCCTTCAAAGACACTTCCCTTCTGGCTTGAAAGAAGGCAAGGGCATGGACGAGGACGTGGCCTTGAAGGAAGTGGGGAGGCAGCTTGGAACATGGAGACATGTTGGGGAAGAAGGAGAAAGGAGGACGAGTAGAGAAGGATGGAGGCTCATTATAGAGGCGTTTGAGAGCTAAGCAAAGAAAGTTAAACTTGATGATGCAGGGAAAGCTATTCTGTGTCTCGTGCTTACAGGGGTCCTAGCAGGCTCCGGTTCAGTTTGGGGGGTCTCTAGCCTTGGGGAGAGCTGAGAAGAGTCAACTCTAGAGAGACAGCTGGAACAGCAGAGACAGCAAAGGCTTCGGAGGGTCCTGCACGCCAGTCCTTTCTCCTCCAGTGGTGGAATTTGGGGCACATTATTTAAATACTCTGAGCTTCAGTTTCTTCATTTGGAAAATAGAAATAACGTTTTCTATGATTATTAAATAAGATACTAGAGATAAAAATGTCCAGCAAAAATGTGGTGTATAATAGGCAACAACGACTATTTTTCTCCACGGCTTTCTCCTTTCTCCATGAAGACAAAAATGAGATATACAGGAATGTCCTAATATCTATTGCATCCCAAGCAACTGGTCAAAGCCAACCACGGTAAGCTCCTTGAGTTTGCCAGTAATGTCAGACGACGTTGCCGAGCCTGTCTAGAGTCATCTGGGAGCCTTCCAGGAAATGTCATCTTGATCTTAAGAAAGAGATGCAGGAACAAAGGTCGCTTATTCCTCAGCCTATTACTGGTTCTGGGTGTGAGAATTGGGCCAATCGATCCCACATGCAGTCATGAAGGCAGACCCTGTGCTCTGGCAACATCAGGAGAGAGAGGTGGAAATACCTGATCTCTGATGACACGGTGAAGCCAAGATATGAAGTAACTTCATACTTTGGAGCCGATCTCTTAACTTATTAATGAATGAGATTTTTTTTTTCCTATTGTTTAAGCCAGTTTGATGCAGGCTTTGTTGTTCATTGTAAGTAGAAACACCTTTCTGATTCACAGCTTTAGACAAACTCCTCAAAACCGCAGAAGAGATAGATTCCAAAACAGGTGACAGGTCAGGACCTTTCAGAGTTATGATGTTGGATTACAAATACCTTATTGTATCCTTTTGAAAATGGTGCTTGGGGTTAAGGGAGACAAATCAGAATAATTCCTTCTCATTCCTTTGTCATTTAGTTCAACCCCATATTTACATTGAAAGGTTTGCTAAACGATTGTCACATGAGCCTCGTTAGCTGGTGGTCCAGCAGTCTATTTGAACTAGAAGCTGGGTAGTGCCACTTGGGCCCTGGTTTTGCATTAGCCAAGGTGGCTGGTTCACTGTTCTCTGCTCAGCAGAAGGCTGCCCGCCTGTCATCTACACTGCCCAAACTAAACCATGCTGAGGCAATGCATCGGTTACAATTTCTGAGGCAGGTATAGGATGCATGCCGTAGAGACCTGGGGTCCCAGCTCCAGTGAACTAGGCCCATTTCTTCTCTTGCTCTTTGACTCAGTTTCATTCCATGAAAGAGTGGGGTGGACTTATTTCCTAAGGCACCTGCGGCATGTTACTGGGGATGAGTCATCCTTGGACGGGAACTCTGAGATCAGCAAGGTTTCCCCAGCGCACCTAAGCGTCTGTTCCCTCTGAAACTTCTCAGGTCGCCTAAACCTGAATACAGGTTAAGTTATAGATAAGCATGCTACTGACGATAAAAAGGATAGTGATAATGATAAACAATTTCTTGAAGTCATGTAGTACTTTCTCAGAAAGGAGAGACACTACTTGCCTTTTATCTCATTCAATACTCAGAGGAGTCAAGGAAGGAGAGTTAACTGAAGAAGCCCAGAGACAAGAGGCACGAGGCGCCCAGGGACGTACAGGTAAGAAAGATAAATTCTGGTTATCAGAGCTGCATATCCCGGCAACTCCGGAAGAGCTGGTGGGCATCCTCTAAGGTAACAAGGCATTGGTTCGGCCTTCAGGACAAGCAGCCTTCCTGTACTTTCCTGGGGTAGCTGGGAGATAGATGGAGTAGCAGTAGCCTGTTGACCCCTGAAGTTTTTTTCAATGATCTAGCATTATAATACTTTCTCATCTACTTCTGGAGATTACCTAGCCTCAGTTAAATATTGTCAGCCTTTCTTAGCTCTCAACATAAGGCCCTGGATTCTTAGACTTGAAATAACATTTAACAATTATCTGACATTTTTTACTTTTCTTACCACCTTCAAGCCATTAATTCCTTTCACCTTTGCATTGTTGCCACAAGACAGATAGGACAAATGTTATTGGGCCCATTTTGCCAAGGAGCAAACCGAGTCTCAAAAAGGCTGTGACAAGACCACATGTTTGAAGATGTGGGAGTAGATGTGGATCTTCTATATGTGAGTCCATTCCTTTCTCTGCAACACCATTCTGTCCCCCTGCATAGAATTCATTCAAGGATTTTTTGAGTGCTTGCCACATATCAACTATGTGCTGAGGATTCAATGCTGAATAAGAAAGATGTGGTCTTGAATGAGCAACTTCTGGAAGAGTCGAAGACAAAAAAGAAGGCAGGCAATTATTTAAATTGTGACAGTGAAAGTCCACTGTAAAAGGTAGAGGTGTTTCTAATCCACGCAAGCTGCTGGGTTAACTGGTCCATGAGCCTGGCCCTCTATGGCCAATCTTAGGTCCTAGAGATGCAGAAGAGAATGAAAAGCCAGGACAGTGAGCTACTTGAATCTCGGGTGATGAGTAGATGAGGATGGCCAGACATTTATTTTTATAAGAACGTGCTTTGTGACCCTGCTTTCTAGACTCAGCTCAGACGAGGGAGAGCCTGAGTAACACAGAGATCCAAATGGGAAACTCGGGCCCAGGGAGGGCAGCACTCTTGCTTTAGACAAAGGAAGAGGAGCCACACTGAAAATCTCACCAGGGGTTTTGGTGGCAGACACACCCAGTCACTGCATTACCATACCCAACAGCTGAATCAGGGAGCTAATTATGGCTTTGTACTTCTGGAGACCACATCCCTGAAGCTTTTATGAACACACACACACACACACACACACACACACACACACACACAGAGCACCACAGGCTATGCCATCACAACTCTCCTCCCCACATTCTTCCTTACTTCCACTTCCACTGTCCACACACCCCTTGTCCCTTGCACCGAGTGTTTCTGGTGTTCCATACTGGTCCAGATTCCACCCCTCGCACACACACCAACACGCCGCCCACACCCTATGCCTAACTCAGTCATTATAAGAGAGCCGCATATCATGCCCTATCTTCTACCTAGAATGTCTCTGACAGAACCACAGCATGCCGCGGCTGGAGGAGAGTCTCATCCAGACTATCCACTTTGCAGATGAGGAAACTGAGGCCTAGCCAAGGGACATGGCTTGCCCAAGAGCATTTAAATTGTCATTGGTAGGGCCAGAAGCAGAAGCAGCAGGCCTCCAGGACTCTTTTGCCCCTTCCACAGAATTTCACATCTGAAGATGCAAAAATGAGTTTGACTGAAGCCTGGAGCCCAACTGATCACTTACTCTACCTACCAAGAGTCTACCCTTTATTTAAGGAGCTGAAAGATTTGATCTATATTAACCCATTCAGCAAATATTCCTGAGAAACTCCCACCTATGAGGCGCCACACCTATCTCTGGAGATAGATGTAGAGTCAAGTCCCTGACCCCAGACCACTCACACTCTAGGGAGACAGACTTGCAGTCATAGCCACCACGCAAGCAAGCATACATATGCCATGTCACTAGATGGGACACGGGAAACATGGGGCTTTAGAGAATGGAGCCATCATTCCGCCTGGGGTGGTCAGAGAAGGTATGAATAAGAATCATCACCCCCATTTTATAAATGAAAAAAAAACTGATATATAAGGAGGTTAAGGCACTGTTCAGGGGTCACACAGATGACAAGTAGCAGAGCCTGTCTGTACTCTCACCTCCCATGCTGTGCTGCCTTCCAGGAAGCCTGGAATTGAGACTTGAAGTCATCAGGGCCAAGATCTGAAGGTAGTGAGGATACTCTACAGGATATTGAGCAGAGGGGTGGCAGAAACAAAATGGTGTCGCTGTCATCTTCTATTCTACTTATAATCAGAGGTCGGCCACCTCCATCCTCGACCCCTACACACACACACACACACACACACACACACACACACACACACTTTTTCGGCTGAGGTTAATGCTCCCTTGGCAGAGCTATGCCTGAGTTTTAGAGGATTAGCCTCAGTGCACCCTCAGAACAAGAGCCTCATGTAAACACCTGGCACCCCATTTAACTGTCCGACCAAAGCTCGTAAACTTGGTTTTCCTCTTAGCTCAATTGCTAGAAGTTGAAAGTGAGTGTGGTAAATGATAGTGTAAGAAAGGTACCGGGTAAGATTAATAGCTATAAACTTGAAACAGGCCCCAGCTTTTCCCCGAAACTCAATACCTGGGAGGGAGCGGGAAAAGTTTGCCTTTGAAATGTCTTGGGAGTGGGAATGCCAGGGCTCTGGGTCCCCTCTGTAACCCCGACATGGCGAAGCGATGCCCCTCACTAGGCTGCTGGTTAGGTCTTTGAACCTAGAAACCCAGCCTTTTTGCGGGGCTTGGGGGTTGGAGTGCGGAAACATTACTGGAAAAAGGAAACGGTGAATAAGAAGAAAAGATGATAAAGAAGGGGGAAATACGGATAAAAGAAGAAAGAGAAAGAATGAATAAAGGAAACGAAGGAGTAAGAACGGAGCGCAGGTAATAAAAGGAAAAACGGAAGATGAGAACAGTCAGAGGAAGGGAGAGGGGAGGGAGAGAAAGACTGAGCAGGCAGGGCCGCCCGGCGGGGTTTGCTGGAATTGAGAGCGGAGAGATGGAGGATCGCGGCGGACGCAGAGGAGCTGGGAGGGCGCGAGCAGTCCCAGCTGTCAGCCAGAAACAAAGGCCTCGGAGCCGCGAGGGTGAGGCTGCCGGCCGCGCCTCGGCCAATGAGCGGCGCCAGCGCCCGCCCCGCCCCGTCCCGGCCAATGAGCCTCCCCGCCCCGCCCCGCCCGCCCGCCGCTCTGCCCCACCCCGGCCAATGAGTGGGACCGGCGCCGGCCCGCCCGCCCGCCCGCGGCTCCGCCCCGTCCCGTCTCTGCCAATGAGCGGCGCAGGCCCCGCCCAGCCCGCCCGCGGTGCCGCCCGCTCGCCAGCCCGCCCGCTAGCTGCTCTGGACCCCGCACAGAGGCCGGCGCGCCGCGAGCGGGCGGGTGGCGGGCAGCGCGCGGGCGGAGCGGCCGAAAGTTTCTCTGCCCGCCTTGTCTGGCGATCCAGAGTCACCCGGCAGCTCTGGAAAAAGAGAGACGAGAACACACTGCAAACACACTGAAAAATATTCTCCAGTCAGCCCGAGGCGCAGGGGGCAGGTAAGATGCGGTGGACGAGGGGTCTCGCTCCCTCCCAGAAGGGTCTGCTGCCGCGGAGGGCGCCCAGGCTCCGGGGACACCGCGCTGCCCGCGGCGTGCGGCGCGTCCGCGAGTCTGTCGGTCTTTGTCTGTGCCAGGTCTGTCTAGGTGTCTTTGTCTCTGCACGTAGCTGTCAAGGTCTCCCCTCTGCCAGGGTGGGTGCTGCTGGCTGATACCAGCCCAAAGGAGAGAATGGTACGTCTGTCCTGTCTTTGTCTTGGTCTTCTGCAGGCAGGGTTTATCTTCTCCCAGCCCCGAATCTGATCTTGGTGGACATAAGTGTTGGGTTGGGGGACAACTAATATCGAAGATGGAGCCAGAGGTGTGTGTGAGACTGGAAGAATCCTGACCCCATACAGAGGGTTTGACAGCTGGAGCAGGACCACTGAACTTGGCCGTCTGGAACTTTGGAGATGGGCTCTGTCTGCACTGGTCGCAAGGACAGTGATGCAGTTAGAGGTTTGGAATGTTTCACTGAAGGAGTATGTCACATGTCATGTGGAAGAGAGGGGGATGATGAACCCCAGAATGTAAGTGGCCCCCTGAAGCCATAGGTCATCAGGATCAATCCTGGACATGCAATTCAGCCAAAGTAACACACGCGCACACACACTCACATGCACACAGAGTCTCATACCTATACACACACCACATTCACTTCTTTCTCTCACTTACCACAAGCAGCCAGCCCCCCACTCCCTCCCCACCCTACACACACACACACACAGACCCTTCCACATGCTTGAGGCACCGAAACACTAAGAGCCAGGTGCTCTTTCTCTTTCCTGCTTCAAGTGGAAAGGATTGAACTGTGGAACAAATGAGTGTTCTGCTCGCCCACGAGGGTCTCAGGCCTAGGAAAGTATCCTAGACTTGTTAGCTTCAGAGCCCTCAATTTCCCAGGAACGTGGAGTCCTCAGGGATCTGAGCATCTGAAGTTCCCAGGCCCTTTCTCTTCCATTCCATCCACACTCTCCTGCCACCACCAGCCCCTCTGCTCTGGTCTTGGGTGCTGGCAAATGAGTGAGGAGGCACCAAGTTCTGGAGAGCTCTTGGCAGGAGCTGTGCCAGATAAGGGTCTCCTGCTGTGCTGGAAGCGCAGCCTAATTATAACCGTGGGAGCCGAGGAGCCCAGCCACAAAGAGATGAGCTGTCTGCTTGGCAATTCTTGAGAGACCCTTGAGAAGAGTCTGTGGGTGAGAGCAAGAAACTGTAACCTGAGCTTCCTCTAAGTCCAAAAACAATTTTCTGTGGGCATGCTGGAGAAAATACAGGTGTCGGAAGCATGTATGTATACGTGCACATGTGAAAATGGACATCACAGGCAGCGTTCACAGGGGGAAAGGCGTTTGTGCTCAGGGAGGGAAGGGCCGAGTGTGGGTGGCAGTCTGTGGGCAGAGGCATACACGCCAATCAGGCGTGGCCTCTACACCTTGTATTTATCCAGCACCTTTCTTCTGAGGCGCTTTCCACACATCACAGACGTTATCTCCTTCGTCATCTCCATTGTCCTCCAATATAACTATCGGGTTGGCATGAAGCACGGTTCACTCTCTGTGTTTACCAGTAAAGAAACTGAGGCACCGGAGGGGCAGGGCTTTCCCTGAGGTCCAAAGCTAATGGGAGCAAAGTTAGGCTTAGCGACCAGGAATGCAAGTACAAGGCCTCAGCTGGATAGCTGTGAGTAGGAGATGCTCTGCTTGAGATAAGAAGAAACTCAGGTGGAGAAAGAAGGGTGTCTCTCAAAGGTGTCTGTGGGCGAGCCAGAGGGAGGACGGGACAGTTGAGGTGGTTGTTATTTAACGTTTATGGCAGCCTCTGCATCCTTCAGGAGGTGGAACCTGTTCCAGCCATTGAGCTCGTGCATGTGTGTGTCTGTAGGAGGGACCCCCGTCTGTGCATGTGCCTCAGTAGGTGTGCGGCCGGATGGCTGCCATCAAAGATGTACTGCTGTGTAGTGTGTGCATCGTGCGTATGTCAGGGGAAGATGTGCCAGGCACTTTTGAGAAACCATGTATCTGCCTGTAGGTAGGGCCAAGAGGTAGATGGGCTCCAGCCAAAAACGGCTTTCTAATCCCCAAAACTTATTTATATGCCTTTGCACTTATTCGACATCGGATACCTACAAAATGCAAGGCTCTGGGCCAGGCAGCAGGGCTTCAAAGACAAACAAGGTAATGATGGCAAACCTGTCATTAAGCAGATTACAGACGAGCGTAATGGGTCATAGCTCACAACATCTACAACCATGCACTGCGTGCACTGTGCACCCAGTACTTTTTATTGATGATGTCACTTAATTCTCAGCGCAGCCCTGCGGAGAATGTGTGATGATCGGAGAAGGAGACTTAAATAACGCAGCTGGGGATAGCAAGTGGAAGAGCCAGGACTTGAACTCAGCTCAGCCTCTGGCTCTTCCACATTTGCTATCTTTGAACATAGAAATACGTGTTTCTTCTCTATAAAATGTTCTTCCCCTGTCCCTCCGCCTCCGCCTAGTCTGGCTCACAGGCCTTCCTCTGAGTTCCTGCCATCATTCCATGCTATCCCACATTTATCCGCTGGCTCATGCAGAGCCAGCAGTGTTCTTAGAGGCAGAGATTGCATTGTGAATTCCCAGCTCAGAGTACAGTGTCTGGCTACTCCGCGTAGGCCCTTAGTAAATGCTTGTTTAGTAGAGTGATGGGAGAGAAAAGACCTATCTGAGACTCTTGGCAGGGAGCGTTTTTTTGCAACAGTGGATTTCTGCATGGGGACACTTTGCTGGCCTGGCCTCTGACTTTCCTGCCTCCGTAAGGCCAACTCCTTGAGGGCATCTGCCTAGACAGGGCTTCTCCACCCCAACTCCTGCCTCTGACAGTTCAGGCGCCTGAGGAAAACCTAGCCCTACCCGCCCTGCCAACCCATGAACTCTATCTCCAGCTCAATCAACTGACGAGTATAATTATAAAGTGGGAGTTGCCAGGCACGATCTAGACATTGGGGTTTTAAAATGTATACCCGGAACCCCAGGGGCAGTGGTTTCAGGGCAATGATGAGATATTTCTGGGGCTTTGCCAACAGAGAAGTGTCCAACTGCCTGGAGGATCTTTAGGCAATTTACATGGTAGGTCTTTGAGTTCGCTTTTGAATAGATCTTTGTGTTGCTGCAGGTTGAAAACCACTGATTTAAATTGGACACTCTTACTCTGCTGCTGGGAGTGTGAATTGCTGCCATGTTTGGGGAGGTAATCTGGCCATGATTTGCCCAAGGTCACGCGGTCACAGCCCTGGTGACTCCCTTCCCACGCCCTTTGCACCACCCCATTATTCCTCATATCAGCATTGCCACATGCCTTCTCAGGGATGGTGGCGATTTTAGTTTTCCCTTCAAAGATCATCACTCAAGTTTGAAAAACTTGGCGTTTCACTGTTTATTCAGAGTCTTATCCATGCGAGGTGCCAGGGAGACAGGGGATTTTAAAAATATGGCTAAATAATGGTTTGAGATTAAACTTGGCGATGAGAATCGGGGAGAGGAACCAGCACACATGACTCAGTGACAGACACACTGAACACAGCAGCTGCTCAGCAGGAGGGAGGTGAAGACGTCAGGCAGGAGGTAGTTATGGACCGAACCTCAAGAAGGTATGAGAGTAGACGAAGCAACAGCAAGGTCATAACTCCAAGGTGCAAGCCGAGAGCTGAGGAGATGGGCTTTCTCTTCCAGGGGGAACCCTGCGGGAGCCTGTTACCTCCTCCCCCCACCTCCACCCCACCCCCATCACCCTGACCGCACAGATCCTGGAATGAAGGATGGGAGGGCTCACCTCTTACATCTGCCTCCTGCCAAATAAGTATGCAGGCTGGACCTCGCCCTCCAAGGGTGTAGAGCGGTGCCTGGGGACATGTCGGCGGAGCGTGGTTGGATCGGGCTTGGGGTGAGCTGCCGTTCGGCGCCGCTGCCTCTGCACCTGCCCTCTCTGCCCTGCTCCTCTCACTCTCTTGCTTCGGGCCAGACACTGACTTCCACCTGACAGCCGAACACCAGCCCTAGGCTTCCTGTATTAATGATTCCAGTAGCCTTTTTGGTCTGTCCAGGACTTTACACTTGAGAAGGGATGTCGTTCTTGCTGCTGCTGTGTTGTTGTTGTTGTTGTTGTTGTTGTTGTTGTTGTTGTTGTTGTCATTATCAACTCTGTAGGAAGATTTCTTCTAAATTTGACAGATGAGAAAACCTAATGAGCCTGTCAGAGGTTCACCCAAGATTTCAAGTGAAACCCTGGGATTGGAACCCAGCCGTCCTGACTCCCGATCTGGGGCTGTAACAATCAGGCCTCATTAATTAAACAGATTTAGGTTCGCCGAATTGTTGACAACTGTTTAATGTGCAGGATGAAAAAAAAGATTTTTAAAATTATAAGAACTCAGTGACTTTCGTAATTATTGTAATTCAAGCATGTTGAGAGTCAGAGTTTTTTCTTCACTTTTTCTGCGCCCCTCCCCTGGCCCCTAAGCCCTTGTTATGCACATATGTTAGATCAATAAACAATAAACTAGGAAGTATCTAGCACACTGGAAGATCTACTTGAGACTTACTTTAAGGAACGAACTTTATCTTATGTCAGTTCTTTCTTTACAGCCAGTCAGTTCATAAGGTTTAGTCCCCTCCACACTGAAATTATAGCAAATTTTGCCTTCACAGAATCTGAATTAATGACGTTCGGTTGGAATACCAAACTTTATTTAATTATCTATTTCAGCGTTTCCACCTTATCCATGGGTGGATAAGTTCTAAATTAAAACAGGCTAGCAGTCTCTCCACCGGTAAAGTGAGCAGTGTGGGGAAACCAGACTTTGGAGGTGACTACCAGGGGAGGCTGCCTCCCGATGAGGGGAGGCCTGGGTGGGGGTGGTGGGAAAGGGGGTGCTTTGGGTGCAGAGGGAGCCGGAAGACACAGAGGACCGAGTGTGCGTGTGTGTGTGGGTGGGTGTGGGTGTGTGTGTGCGCGCACTCGCACCCTACAGCTAACACTAATTGTTCTCATCAGTCCAGCATAGAGGTGATTTTTCTTAACAAGTGACAGGCCAAATTAGTATCGGAACAGATGTGATGTGAGTTACATCCAGCACCTGGAACAAAGAGCTGCCCTACCCAGATCACCCATAGATTTGCTTCCATGTCAGTTAATCACTGCAAGATAACTGCCTTCAGGATGGCTGCCAGCACACGCACGCGCACGCGCGCACACACACACACACACACACACCACATTCATTCATCCAGTCTTGTCATCTCTCTCGCTGACACATGCTCTCCTCTGATACCCACACTTACAGTCACATCCCCTAACAGGAAACCTCAGCGACTCCACACGGCAGGACCTGGAAGACCCACACCTGAGTCTCCCTGGGCTGGCCTCTCTGTGGCATGATCTGAAGGGTGCTCAGGCAGCCTTCTCCCTGACACCCCAGAACCTCAGTTTCCGCCATGCCCAGAGCAGTCTCTCAGGTGGCCATCAGAGCTGCAGGTTCCCCCCAGGCTGCAGCACCCCCCGAAGAAGACGCAGCGGTCTCGGTGAAACTCTGAGCCCCGGGTAGATACAAGGACACAGCCCTTCCAGGGTGTCGGAAGTGGAGCTGAGATCGGGGAGGGGTGGGCATTGCTCTGCAAATCCGTTGGTGTCTAAGGACAGACCCTGTCCCGTGCATGATCGTGCACTGACCACGGGGTGGCCGAGGCAGCGCCTGCCGGCCCCAGGGCAGGAGGACTGTGCGCACGTGGCTCACTGGGCCGCCGGCGGGCTTTGCGGCATCTGCACTCTCCTTGCTGTGGCAAAGCCATTTGCTGCTCAGTCAGCCTCCTCCTGGCGCCCTGGACTGCTAAATTGGTCTCAACTTGCTGTACTGCCACCCACCACCTTAGTCATTATTCACTGGCAGCGTTCAGAGAGTGGGTGTAAAGCAGCCGAACATTACATTCCTGCAGAAAGGAGAGAAGATGGAGTATAGGCAGGCAAGGAAAGGCGAGAGGGACGGAGCTGAGAGAAAGCGGAGGAGGGAGGGAAACAAAGCTCGGGTTTGCCAGCACCTTTCCCTGGTGACCCCAATAACGCTAGGGGCCGGGCAGTGGGCAATGGGTAAGTGGGTCCTGGCTCGGCAGGGGGAGAGGCAGGTGTTCGAGGTGAGAGGGGAACACTCAGTACTGAGGGGCTGCACCTGCCTGGTCTGGAGGGAGGAAAGGACATCAGCCGTTGGGAGAGAAAGTCCCCCTCATCCAGCAGCTCCCTGTTCCTTAAATTCTGCAGTGGGTGCCATCATGCCCAGGGAGCATCTGTCCCCGGTGTTGTGCTTAGTGCTCAGCCGTCTCCTTCCTCCCTGCCTAGACTACAAACCCCTTGAAATGGAATGTATGTCATGCCTGGGGGGCTGCTCGGGGCAGGATGCTGGGCTTTTCCATGCCTCGGGTGTGTAGCACCAGGCCCCGGACACAGTCAGGGCTCAGCCCCAAATGGCTGACACCGATGGTGATGAGACCTGCGACGGCCTTTCCTTCCCAGCCCCTTCACATCTCCCTGTGCTGCCCAAGGACCACTGGGTCCGGGAACCCAGGCAGCTGAGAGTAGAAAGGAATGATAAGGGGACTTCTAGGGCTTGGTCTTCATCTCAGTGAGGAAGCTTCGGGGAGGGAAAGGGGTACGCTACAGAAGAACAGAGCAGCTAGGGAGGCAGACGCAGAGCGGCTTCTGTCTGGGTGCAGAGGCTCCGCGTGCCGTCCGGCCCACAATGGGGCTGTCGTGGATGCCTCATCCAGCGCCCGAGCATGGCGCTGGGGCTGGCACGGTTCTCGTGTAGGACAGCAGAGACGGCATCAGGCAGAGCAGAGTGGCCTTGATAGGAGGTGTTCTGAGTCCACTGATAACATTTATTTGGTCCCTCAGGGAGACAGTGGAAGGGGACCACTGCAAGGACCTAGGCGGGCTTGGGACCTGGTGGGCCCCACCCCTGTTTCTTTCCTCCCCCTCTCTTCACCAGTGAGATAATGGGAAACCCTGAGAACAAAAGCTGCTCACATAGCTAGGGAGGCAGGGACACTGGGGAACCACTCTTAGAAGGTCAAGGGTCAGAAGTCTGGGGAGTGAGCCCCCCCGGGGCCGCTCTTGACCTTCTGACAGTCACTAAGAGGCAGCCTGTCTGAGTGTCTCAAGGACGCCGTCTGTCCTCCCACCTCAGCCGTGAGGTCAGGGGCAGCGGGGTTAACGAAGGACACTGTAAGCACTCAGGACCCTCCCTTATTTTTCGAGGCCTTAGACTCCACGGCTTTGGCTCCCTCCTGTGCCTCCCGGCAAGGGCGTCTCAGCAGTGCACCCGGAGGACAGGATTAGCCTGGGCTCACGTCTAGGGGAGACAGCCTCCCCCGCCTTGCCGATCAAATTCCCCCAGCCCCAGCCCTCAGTGGCGCCAGCAGACAAACCACACTGCCGGCAGGTGGGGAAAAGGAGAGCCACAAGCAGCCCCCAGCCTCCACCTGCACTGTAAAGGGAGCTCCACTGACAGCCAGGAGGGCTTCCAGCTGCTGCCTCCTCCCTGCATGGGCGTGCAGCTGCCCCTGACCAAAGGCTCCGCACCAGCTGGGGGGCGGCTGGGGGCAGGATGCTAGGCTTTTCCTGACCGACCAACATTTCCTCATCGACCAGGAGGACTGGAGCACCAGGGTTTCGGCTTCCCCAGGCTCCCTAGCACCTCAGCCATCTGTTGACTTAGAGACTTTCTCTTAATGATGGAGTTACGTCTATGTTCAAGCTGCAACAGGACCTCTAAACCCAGGGTTCCCAGATTTATCAGGAAACTAAAGAGCCTGCATTGGAGAAGTGACCAGGATTCTGCGTAGAAACACAAAATTTCAGGATTTAAGGGATCCTTAAAAACCATTCTATCTACCCCAACCTACCCCCCGCCTCCCACCACAAAAAAAAAAAAAAAAAAATTCCAAGTTGTGGTCTTTACTCACCTCTAAGACCTGCTGTTCTGGACCCCAGGAGTACAGTTCTTTCTGTTTTAGTTCCATTCCTTTAAAGTCATAGAATGTCAGATTCGTGTCAAGCACTCTGGCAGCTTATGGGAGGAGACCCTGCCACAAGGTGTCACTGGCCTGGAGTTGGGGGAGGAGACAGATACATACATCCTTTTAAAAAATCACTATGCAAGCGATTCAGGCTTGAAAAGTCTTCGTGGAAGGTATGGAATTTGAGAAGGGCCCTCTGAGCTGCATATGATTTTAAGAGATGGCGGGAGGGGGTGGCAAAGATCGGGGCCCCCGAGACAAAGGCAAGTTGAGTCAGATTGAGGAGGGCCATTTCTGCCCAGCTCAGAGTTTGCAGGCAGTAGGGAGCCACTGCAGTAATGGGTGAAGACTGGCATGTAGCCAGCTTGGGTTTTAGGAAGTTCATCTAGCAATGGAGGTTAGAAAGATGTGAGGGTGGAGAGACTTGTTTTCTAGAAATAACATTATTTATTAGAATGCCTTTCTATCCTCCTCCCTGCCTCCTGGTTGATAGCACATACTCCCCGAGATCTCATGCAGCCTGGAAACGTGGGGGCGGGGTTGGGGGGGGCAGGACTTTAAGGAACCGGGAGTTCCTAGTCCAAGATGAAAGGTCAGGGGTTAATGTGCTGTGTCGAGGACTTATTTATAACAGGAGACGTGGTTAACACCTTGCTTTGGACCCGGAAGGAATCACAGCTGGCTCTTTTTTTTAATGGGTGAAGACACAGAGGCCAGATGGGGGGGCACCTTGCTCAGGGTCCCACTGCTGTTTAGTGACAGAACCAGGACTGTGCTCCCCCTTCAGGACCCTTTCCTGACACCCACTCCACTGCTAATTGTGAACGGGGACAGCAGAGCCAGTGGACTTCATCGGCTCCTCAGCAGGTGGCCCGAGGGGTGCTCTCGGTCTCTGCGGGTTTGCGCCCACTCACGTCAGGGACCCCCGAACAGCAGTAGCGGCACATACCCACTTTCCTCTCCTGTCCTCTACTTGTTTCTCTGGGTGCAGTAGACATTTTCTTTCCCTCTGCTCCGCTTCCTTTGTTCCGAGGGCTCTGAGAAGCTCCCAGCTAGTAAGACAGTGAAGGTTGACTATGTCGGTCGCAGTGGCTACCAGTCGGCGCCTTTCAAAAATGAAGAACAAGTTCCCTGCCTCAGTCTCAGTTTAAATCAAATCCAGAGAAAACGCGAAAGTCGTGAGTGCCAGTCAGCCGTGCTGGCCGCCCAGGGTGTTGATGCCACACCGGGCGAGATCCCCAGACAGGAGGCAGGTCTCGTCAAGCGGGGGCCTCCTTCAGTCTCAGGAAAGCAGGGTGCCTGGGGTTCCCTGCCCAAAGCCATGAAGCTCTCAGGACACCATTCCCCACATTCCTCTGAAGGGCTCCTCAGCCTGGTGCCGGCTCAGGAACTTCCCACTTGCTTGCTATAAACCTGTGAGCCGAGGGCGGGCCAGGCCCAGACAGCGTCCCGCGAAATCTCCAGTGAGGTGACACCTGGAGACAGGGCCTTCCTCCGGAAATACTTCAGCCCTTGCCTTAGTCTCCCCGAGGGGTTCATCCTCCCCTGGGTGGCAGCCCACAGCCCTGGCAGAGAGAGAAGAACCCTAACGGCCTGGGCTTTTTTAAGCTTGTCCACTCTGTGGAGAGGACGGCAGAAGGAACATGGTTTGGGGATCAGAGAGACCAGTGTTTGGATCCCAGCTATGCTGCCTGTCACCTGTGCGGCATCACTGGGCAGGTCACTTAGCCTCACCGAGTGTCAGTGTTCTCATCTGTAAAATGTATTGTGTCCCATGTAGAATTTGTATGAAAATTCCATGAGCGATGTAAGTAAAAGCACATGAAGTATCGTAGGAGTTCTCGTTGTGTTAGCCTCGGCCCCTCCCATCAGCTCCAGTGCAAGGAAACCGGGCAGAGAGTGAGTTATCTATGCGGGAGGGTCATGAGCCATGGTCCAGACACATGTCCAGGGGGGTCAGGGAAGGACAGCTTTGGGATCCGGCAGTGCCAACTGTGACCACGACCTTCTTATCTGCTTTCTCTGCAAAGGGAGACAGGACCGTTGTAGCTGAAAACGATATAGGAGGGAACCACTCCGCCTTTGTCACTCTGGGTCTCCATCCACCCTGTCAATGTGACTAAATTAAAACTGACTCATGAAATTACGTAGAACAGTGAGTGGGACATCACGGACCGTCTCGAGGCCAAGACTCAGAGCTGAAGGGGGATCCCTTGCTCACTCTGGCTTATGCGTGTTGGAGAGGAGGAGGTGAGAGGGTCAGGCTCAGACGCCCGGGGTCAGCCGGCTGTCCCCTCCCCGCCTCAGGAGGGTCCCCACAGTGCCACCTCGAGTGCTCGCGTGGAGCAGGACAGAGGGAGGACGGTCTCTCCCCAGGGCGAGGGGCCGTGTGCCATGCCTCTTTCCTCCTTCCTCCTGCCTCTTGCTTCAAAGCCAATGGCTTTCCCATCTGGACCATTTTCTGGATTATGTAGCACATGAGGTCAGGAAAGGGGGAGAAAGAAAAACAAATAAAATGAAACTTTTCTATGCATTCCCTCTGTGGGGAGTTCACAGATGTGACAGGACCCAGGTCCGGCTGCATCACACAGGAGAAGGCAAATGACTGAGGTCTAATTCCGCATCGGAAAATTAGAGGAACATTTATTCCGCCTAACGGGCATTAAACCAGACGGAGGCAGGAGCCCGGGGGACCAAGAAGAAGCTGCTCCTATTTTGACACACACACCCTGTCCCACAAGGGACACAGACACGGATCGTCCCATGTGAAACAAGCAAGCTGACGTTGAACACACCATCGACCTGCCTCCTCCTCTTCCTCTGTGTGTTTTTTGTTTGTTTGTTTAAGTGGAGGAAACTCTTCAGCTTTAATGGTGAGGCCCAGAGTTGAGGTGATTTCCTCCACGGCACACAGCACACAACCGTTAGGCCTCCGAGCTGACATTAGAACCGGTGTCTTCAGAGTTAGTGAGTTCTCCGTCCCAGCATGTTGGTATCTGCTGGGGGAGAAGGCAGTGCCTCTACCAACGTGGGGCTCACGTGGCTTTTAGGATCCTCTGGGAGAGGGGATGCCAGCCCAGCGCGGGGGGCTGTGTTCTAGGACTAGGAGAGCTCGAAGAGATCTCAGAGAGCTGCCAGGGGAAAAGAAGCCCCGAGATTTGCCTTGGGCAGTCTCTGCAACCCCCCCACACCCTTTAATCAGGTGGAGGCAGGAACCTCCCACCTGCGGGATTGAGACAGAGTTCAAAGCACTGCCGAACCTCCCTCTTGACCATGCTCCATGCATTGAGAAGCTGACAGACGTGGAACTTGTTAAAGGAACACGAGTTGCCTGGAATTAGGCCTTACTCTCATGGACATAAAGTGGTTTTAGTGAAGGGTTAGAAACAGTGGTGAGTGTTGAGGTGCCTGCTTAAGTTGTCTCCGCCCAGTAGGTCCCTCAGGAGATGCGTCCCAGGACAGGGAAACAGGACGAAAAGAAGTAGCACAAACCCAGAGCCCCTCTCCACTCCCCTACACCTTTTCCACCAGCGGCTGAGGACTGCTCCACTGCCTGGTCTCCCCCACCCCCACTAGCAGCTGAGAGACAGGGACAGACAGACAGGCAGGCAGGCAGGCGGGGACTTCTAGGAGCAGACAGCTGCAGGCCTGGCCCGCTGAAGCGCCGTCTCCCAGCCTTGCCCAGACCTGTGCTGCTTCACATTCACTCCTGCCTGAGCCCCTGAGCTCAGATGACACCCTGGAGGCCCCCACCCTGTCCTCTCCTTGCCCCTCCCTGGACTCAGGTGGGGCTTAAAGGACTAACCCCTGGCACCAATCCCCCCCACCCACCCACACACACACACACACACACACGCACACAGGTCTCCAGTTTAGTTTTCCTCAAGGAGGTAGTGGTGAAAAATGGGGTCTGGACAGCAGAGGCAAGAACCGGGGGAGGCCGGGATCTGTGCTACGGGCAAAGAGGCTGACAGGGCTGAGACCCACAGAAGTGCCTCTGAGGGGAGCCTGGGGCCGGGCTGCTGTTAGCCGCCTGGGACTCAGAGCCCGTGCAGGGGACAAGGAAGTGGCTCTCACTGAATACGCCCCAGCCCCTCACCCTGCATTTCACCAGGGCGAGAGGCTGGACCTGCTCCCTCCTATACAGCTGTGCTCCTGACTGCTTCTCCCCTGGAGTATCCCGACTTCTCCTGCCTGACAGGCTCTGTGCCAACCCCATGGGACACCAGCTGTCCTCATGGGGTTTACTATCTGCTGATCAGATCAGTGATTTCTAAGCACTTGAAGAGTAATTCTTACAAACAAGTGATAGATGATTACTCATTTTTTTTTAAATCTAATGTCTAAAGGCCCCAAATGGAAATGTCCCCAGTTCTTTGCACAATGAAAAAAGAAAGAAAGAAAGACAGAGAGACAGAGAAAGAGAAAGGAAAAGTTAGAAAAAGGAAAGAAGGGAAGGAAGGAAGCTGAAGGAGGGAGGGAGGGAGGGAGGAAGGAAATAGGAAATAGGCTGGCTGAAGGAAGGAAGGAAGGAAGGAAGGAATGAAGGAAGGTGTTGATGAAGGAAAGAGAGAGAGAAATAGAGCCCGGAGACCTGCAAAGTTGGAGGAAAATATACCAGGAGTTCGAGTCTAGCCTTAGAGCCCAGCAATGTCTTAAGTCATCAAGTCCAAAATGAAACAAACCAAAAGACTAGCTGCCATTTATTAAGCTCTTAATTATGTCCTAGTGCCTTTACAGGTAAAGTTTCACTCGGTATGTACAGAAGCCCTATGAGGTAGTAGTTAGCTCCAATCTACAGAAGAAAGTGGAAGCTTAGGCTGCAGCTTTGGCCCAAGGCTGTGGGTGAACCCAGAGCACAGGGGGAGGTTTAGGAGGGGCTGGGCTATGGGGCAGAGTCAGGCGAGGTCTAGAGGAGCCATGGGGGGAGCCGGGGGAGTGTGGGCAGGGGGATCACTGCCAGCACTGAGCAGAGCACCAGCTCTCAATGCCAATGGAGGGTAAAAAAAAAAAAAGAAAAAGAAAAAAAACTAGAGCTCTGCTGGCCACAGCTCAGGTTCAAAGCCAGGCACTGCCCTTGCCAGGTATAAAACCTGAGACCTCATGTGGTGCATCTGTCAGGTGGGGATAACAGTAGTGCCTGCCTCTCTGGGTGCCTTGGGGTGCAGCCTGCTCCAGGTCATGTGTATATAGTGCTTAGTCCAAGCTAAAGGAAACACTCAGCAGAGGGAAGCTTAAGAGGAAGCTCTGCCGCCTGCTTGACGTCACCGGACTCTGCTGTCCAGCTTGGACGTCGTCCTCCAGCTAGAGGAGATGAGAGGGGAGGGCCGCTGTCTCCCACCGCTTTCCTGGGCAGCGGTGACCCCATTCCTGAGCCATGGGAGACTGGTGAGCAGTCTTTTCAGAGGAGGCTCCTGACAGCATCCAGGTCCCAATCCTTCAGAAAGATGGAGACTTAAAAATCCCCAGCTGTGTGGGGGAGGGAGGGAGGCAGCGGGAAGGAAGCCCTGCTCAGCGAGCTGCCAACACAGCTTCCCTCCCTCTTCCCTTGGAGAAAAGAGCCGGGAGGCTGAGAGGGAGGGGAGGAGTCAGGACTAAGCTGTGGGGCAGGGAGAGGTGGGACCTGAGCAGGCACCGCAGTCCACTCCCCCTGCCCAGAAGGACCTCACCAGGAGCAGCTGAGTGGAAAAGCCCCTCGTGTTCTTGGAGCATGGCTGAAGCCACCACACTAGCTCCAGCTCCATCCTAAAGCTGACACCATCAAGTCAGGAGGCAGGGGCAAGAACCAGGCAAGCTCAGGAACACTCTAGAGCCAGGAGAAAAAGAGAAAGAGAGAGATAAAAAGGGCAGATGGGCAAATTTATAGATTTAGCTTCCAGACTTCCTCTCCTTACTGAGTGTCTTAGTCAACTCGGGCTGCTATAACGGGATGGCTCAAACAATACCCATTCATTTCTCACAGTTCTGGGGCTGAGAAGTCTAAGAGAAAGGTGCTGGCAGGTTTGGTGTCTGGCGAGAGCCTACTACTCCCTGATTTGCAGATGATCGCCTTCTTGCTGTGTCCTCATAGTGGAGAAAGTGCTTCATTAGTGCCTCTTCTAAGGGCACTAATCCCATCATAGGGCCCTACCCTCATGGCCTCATCTAAACCTAATCACCTCCCAAAGGCCCTGCCTCCAAATACCATCCCATTGGGGGTTGGGGTTTCAACCTACGCATTGGGGCTGGGGTGGGGGCCACAAACATGCAGTCCATAGCACCGAGCATCTGTTGGGCTGCAGTGTCCAGCCCTGTGCTGGCGGCAATGGGGGTGCGCAAGGCAAGCAAGAGTCAGGGTTCCTGCCTCTGAGAGTCCCAGTGTAAAACTGAGCTACTTCAGAGAAAGAGAACAGCACTGTAGGTGAAGTCAGGACTTGGTGCTTAGGCGCACATGCAGGCTGAGTTTGAATCCTCTGCCTCTCATCCCCAGCTGGCCCCAGACCAGTTCCTCATCCCCTCTGAGCCGCGTCTCACTGGTAAATTGGAAAGAAAGAAAAAACCACTTGTGGGTTATTGCGATAATATTTTTTAAGTGAAAATCTTATTAAAGTGTAATATACATACAGAAATGTACATAAGTCATGGATGAACCAACAGCCAGGTGAGTTTTTACAAATCTCAGGTAACTAGAACCCGAGGCAAAAGATAGAGCATTAAAAGTACCCCAGAAACCACTTTTCCCCCCGGATCACATCCATCCCTCCCCATGACGCCATCACGTTTACCTCTTTGTAAACATCTTATTAAGAGAACCTCATACCGCGCACATCCTTTTTTGAGAGGCCGGTCCGTGCGGTCGTGTGTGACCGCAGTCCCATCATTCTCGTGGCTCCGTGATATGCTACTGTGTAGGAATATTCCACTGTGGATAGGATTTAGGTTGCCAGGCATTGCAGTTTGGGACTCTTCCACGTGATGCTGCTGGGTCTTTTAGGACACGCATGCGAACATGTCTACTGGGTGTACATCTAGAGGTGGAACAGCTGGGTCGTGAGCTGTGCACATGCCCACCCTTGCCGGTGGGTCAAGCACATCTGCACTGCCACCGGTGGAGTGTGACAGCCTCACTGGCTTCTCATCCTCGCCAGCACTTGATGTTGTCGGCTTTTTCATTTCCCCACTGTAGTGGTTGCTTGGTGGTATTTAATTGTGGTTTTAACTTGTATTTTTCTGACGATTTTTCTAACTTGTATTTTTCATGATGAGCGCCTGTGCCTGTTTATACATTTTCGTCCATTTTCATATCCTATTTTATGGAGTGGCTAATTTAACTCTTTTCTTCATTTTTAAT
>NW_024343732.1:3124692-3169344 GCF_902729225.1 Pteropus medius | reverse complement strand
CCCCACTCCCTGCGCACGTCTCTCTCTCTCTCTGGGGTCCTCAGGAAAGCTTCCGGGTCAGGGAGGAGTGGGGATGGGGCCTAATGAATATACTCAATTCTTCCTTTTCTTTTTACCCCCAACTTAATGATTCACCCATCTTTTCCACACATATTCTTTGCCCCTCCAGCACAGCCCTACGGACACTTCCATCCATGAGCCCAAGGTGACACCCCTGAGAGGTGACCCCTTACGCCCACACAGATGCAGCCACTCTATCTTTGTTTTCGATCACATCACCCCAGGGAGCCACTCAATCCGCGGTCAAAGGTCAGGTCACGATGTCACCAGGACCGAGTCAATCTTCTTTTGTACTAATCCCAACTGCCGACTAGATAAAGCCACCAACTCACCCCAGTTTTCCTGAGACTTTCCCTGTTTTCATCCTGAAGGCTTGCCCCCTAGGAAATCCCACAATCCCAGGCAAATCAGGACAGCCGATCACTCTGCGAGTCCCGGATCTTCTGCACGAATTGGAGCTCAACACCCATAAGGATGCTGAATCCAGTGCACATGCGTACACCCCAGCAGGCCAAGTCATTCATCTGTGCTCTTGTGGCACAAGGAAGGACTACCACAGGCCCACAAATCCCACCACCCCCAGCCCTGGACCGGCCATTCAGACTAGGGTGCCACACACAGAAGGCTTCTCTAGAGCGTGGTGACCTGGAGTCATCACAGCTATGCTCCAAGATACCTAGGGCGGTCCAAGGAGCCCGCTGGGGTGGGGTTAGGGCTGAAAAAGTTTATTAACAGCCACGATGTAGTGTTCGATGGTGCTGAACTAGGCAAGGGTGCTGCTCACGGACCCCAGGCACTGTAAAATAGAATATCATTCTTAAACGCACGCGTATCCATTCATTTCACAAACAGTTCTTGAACTGTGGGCCAGGTGCTATGCCAGAAGTTAGGCTTGCGGCATTGAATAAAGCACAGTTCTGTAGTCTGCTGAGAAGTCGATGTGGATAAAGAGGACCTGCACTCCGGCGTGACTGACACTGTTATAAGAATAAGCAGAGAGTGCACAGAAGACGTGGAGGGAGGCCTCGCCGTGGAAGCGCTGTCTCCCCAGAGCCCCCGGGACTCAGGCGTAGGGAGCAGCACGGGAAAACTTGGGAGAAAGCCAGCAGGAGATCACTGCAAAGCCACAGAACTTGAGTCCGTCAAAACGAAGGGTTGTATGGGGAGCAGCGGTGCCATACAACAGGAACATGCAAAGAGGAACAGTTGTAATCAAGAAGGCATTCTCTGCCGTGTTAGGAAATTCGGACTTTATTCTTTGGGCAAAAGGGAATCCTTGGGAGAGCTTGGAAAAGAGCAAAGATCAAGCCTGTTAATATCCCAAGGGAAATCTGACAGAAACTTAGACTGAGACAGCAGTAGTCGAGTTGGAGGGCAACACTGGTTTTACGGAAAATCAATGATCAAACGGGACTTAGTAATCGCTCAGGTATAGGGATGAGGGAGAGGAGGGAATCGAGGGTTCCTGGCTTGGTCAGGTTCCTCGGAATCAGGTTTCTGTCCTGGTTGTACCGCTCTCCAAGACCAGAAGCCAGGAGGGACTTGTCGGGGGAAGATAGCCGATGGCAGGGAAGAAAACCTGGAGAATTCCATTTTGGACGTGTTGAGTGTGAGATGTTGTGGCCCATCCAAGGGAAGATGGCCAGCAGCCGTTGAGTGTTCAGATCAGGAGCTCGGAAGAGAGGTTTGGGCTGCAGACTCAGATCCAAACATCAACACCTTGTGGAGGCAGCTGAAGCCATGGGACAGGACGGGCCAACCAGGAGCAGAGAACAGGGCCCAGGATGGTCCCTGAAGAGAACCAGCATTTCGGGATGACGAGGCTAGAGTGACAGAGAAGGACAGGCTCAGGGGATAGGAGGAAACCAAGAGATATATTAGCATGTAAGCCAAGGAAAGAATGTCTCTAAAAGGACGGAGTGGAAAAAAAAATATGGACCAACTAAGAGGTCATTTGATAACTATCGAAAAGTGTTGGTTGGCTTCAGCAACATCCCTGAACAGCAGTTCTAGTGGGTTGTCAGGGGCAGAAGCCAGGGTTTTGTGGACTGAGGACAAGAGGGAAGCGAGCAAGTAGCAATAGTGAGCATAGCTTCTCTCTCAAGAAGTGTAGCCATAAACAAGAAGAAAAGCCGTGGTTCCTGGAGGGAGAAATGGAGTTCAGGAGCTAGCGTGTTGCTTTCGAGTTAGTTGGCAGACTTGTGCATGTTTAAGTCCTCGTGGGAGAGAATAAAAGAAAGCCAGACCTTTAAGTAGAAGGAAGAGAACGTAATTCTTGGAGCAAGCCTCCTGGGATGGTTGCAGTTGATGGATGGTTGCAGTTGATGGAATCACAGCTCAGCTGGAAAGATCTGCCTGACGGAGGACCTGCCATTGTCAGAGGCACAAAGAGGCAGGAAGCACTTGGGCTTGTAGGGGATTGAGGGAACGTCCCTCTTGTGCTTCCTTATCTCCACACTGTAGAGACGAAGCTGCCTGCAGGGAGTCAGGTGCAGAGGTCAGTTAGTACAGGCTTACAGAGTGCAGAAGATTTAACAGACAGGACTTGAGAAATACCAAAGGCAGCAGTAAGAGCTTAGGCTTGCTGGGAGATCTTGACTCTTTGGTATGCCCATCAGAATCCAGACTCAAAAAGAATGTACTATCTAGCGACAAAAGTGCTGCTCAGCAATGCAGAGTCTTCTGAGCAGGAAAAACCAGGAAGGGGGATCTGGGAGAGGGCGAGGGGCTGTGCCTTGGGTGGGGTGGGGTGGGAGGCAGCATGACAAAGGCACAGAGAAGGGAAAGGGCTAGTGGGCCCCTGAGAATGGTCAAGAGTCTGACAAGGAGGTCTCTCGAGATGTCAGGTGCAGCCCTGAACGTCAGTGACCCTGTGCCCTAGACCAGGTGGGCAGCATGCCTAGTTGGTACAGCTTGTGGTAGCAGCAAGTGAGATGAGAAGAGAGGGTGGGGTTAGGCTGTACGGAGCCCCGAATGCAAGCGTGGTCTGTCACTTTCCGACATGATGATAAGGGCAGGCTCTGTTCCGTTCACTGCCTATCCATGGGCCCCCGATGGTGACGGCGCATAGTAAATGCTCACCAAATACGACAAAGGGGCCGTTGCTCCCAGCAGCTCACCCCTTCAGGGACAGACCTGTCTGCCTGTCAAAGCAATTGCTGACACATATCCTGGCAGGTGACATGTGGCTGTGCCTGCCTCACCAGGTGCAACGGTCCCGTTTTCATCTCATTGCCCCATGACGGGGCCGTGTGGGCAGTGGCCTAGGAGCCAGAAGTCCTGGGTTCTAGAACCAGCCCTTCTAGCTTGCCCCTGGAGCCGTGTTTGTAACACCTGTCCAGAAGACAGATGAGAGGAGGACCCAGTGTGAAGGCGCTTGAAGTACAAGGTGCCACAGCACCCTGCGTATCACTGTAGGCAGAGCGCCTGGTAAGTGGTCCATGTCACTGGTACTCGCTAGTCCCTAGTATTGTCCTTTCCTTGTCCCTTGTAGTCAACTGAACACTGAGTGGCTGAGGGGAGGGGGCAGGAGGCCAAGATATACCAGACCTCCCTCCCCAACATCTTCGTCCCTGGCCTGGCCCTCATGGGAAGAAATATGGCGGATATGTAAGGTGACCACACATCCCAGTTTACGTCTACTGTCCTGGAGTGATTCATACCAGTGCTCCCATTCACTCTTAATAGTGTCCAGATTCTATGGTCACCTGCTGATAGCCTTTGTTGTGGTCGAAGCTTCTGTTCTTGGGAAAGCTTATGTTTGCAAAGCAGAACCATTAGTTGGACACGGAGAGAACCAAGTCTGGCTAGCAGCTTGGCTAAATTGCATGTTTATACCTTGTCACATATGCACCTGGCCATAGTCACACCCATCTCTCATCAGTTATACTGTCCATCCACAGAACCTGGGGAGGGATCCCCGTAGCCAGTACACAGGGAATAGGGAGCTCGCGTGCCCTCCGCTCTCTTTTGCCTGGCCGTCACGCCGCTTGGGGTGTCCTGGAAGGAATCTGTGAGCAAGGGGGTTAGGGCCGCACTCCCGTGTCCCGGTTTTGCTTTTTGAGAAAGCTCAGCCCAAGAAGTCTTTAGAAACGTTACTGTGACAGGGACAATATCTTAAATAGCTGAAGTTGCCTGACACTCCGGAAGTGCCCTCTACCCTTACTCCACACTCACAGTCAATTTCATGAGTCCTAAGTGGCTACTTTGGGAAATAAAAGAGAAGGAGGGAGGGAGGGAACAGGGAAGGAAGGAAGAAAGAGAGAGCAGGAGGGAGGGAAGGGGCAAGGGACGGAGGAAATCTTCTCTCACTGAGGGCTGGTAAGATTTTCCCCTGGGCCTGGGGTGGATGGGAAGAAAATGGGGGTGGGAGGGGGGCGGAATGCTAGGAATTATTAAGATGAAATCTAATTAAAATGCTCATTGAACTCAAATTCACAAGGACTTTTCCTTAGCATTTCCTCAGAATATAAGACAAGGTCTCTACCCTTAAAGAACTAATAATAATTCAGGTCAGGCTATGATCAAGTACAATGATAGAATCCCAAACAATAAGAAATAAAAAGAAAAATACCGAAAGAGTGGTTCTCAAGCTTTATCCTGCAAAAGAATCCTTGGGGACCATTAAACACAGATCACTGGGCCCCAGCAATCTGGGCTCGGGCAGACCGGAGAATGTGCGTTTCTGACAAGGTCCCTGGGGATGCTGTTGCTGCTGGCCTGGGGGCCACACTTTGAGAACTGTTTCCGAACAGAACCTAGAGATTGACGTGACTTGAATTCATGTGTTAAGCTCCACAGAGGAGACAGCATTTGAGGTGGGTTTTAACAGATGAATAGGGTTTGGGATACCAAATGATGATAGCTAACAATTATTAAGTGCTTACAATGTGCTGGGCACTGAGTGTTATTATTCATTGTTCATTTAATCCTCCTAGAAATCGGATAAAATAGATACAGTTGTTGTCCACAGAGGCAATGAGGGATTAGGTGACCCAATGTGCTATACCAGCTCAAAACAGTGTGGAGGGGACACAGCACAAGAGTTGTTGCCGAGGGTTCTTTTAAGATCCCCCAGCTGGAACTCCCTCCTCCTGCCCAGATCTCAGCTTCTGCTCCAAGATCCTCAGCTGCCATGCCGTGTGCCCAGCCCTCCAGGGTTCAGGAAACGGATATGTGTGGCCTTGGATTTGATTTCCTGCAAGGCACAGGACTGGCATTGCTTCCTTCAGACGTAGTCGAGGAAGGAGAGGTGCTTGTCCATCTTTCCCCTGCGAAACAGTCAAGGTCAGGGAGGTCCTTCCTGGCAGAGGGCAGAGCATGTAGAAAAGCACTGAGCGGCAATCTGGGGAACCATGAGCCATTCAGCATCACTGGAGCATGAAGCGCAAGGAGGGGCAGGAGCAAAGCTGGAGTGACCTTCAAGTCCCAGCTTCTCCACGTGGTGCTTCAGAGCCTCTTCATGAGCCTCTGGTTCTGTCAGATGGCAGATAGAGTATCACGGAGGTGAAGGGGACAGTAATGAGGGACTTCAGGGGCAGCTGTGGGCCAACTCCGCAGGACTGAGGAACTTCAGGGCCAACTCCGTGGGCTTTGCAGTAATTATCTCACTGTCAGGGAGGTGGGGGCAGCAGGCTCCAGCGGGGTAGCTGGGTTACCTGATGCTCACCAGAGGCTGCTTTGCTAGATGTGAGGCTTCTAGTTCCCCGACAGGAATGTGCTCTGGAGGAGGGAGCAAGGAGGTTGAGAAATCAGAACAGAGGTGACATAGAAGTCAAAATTCCCCAGCCAGACATATCAGAGGATTAACTCAGGACATGTAGAGACATGTCAGGAACAGTCACAGGTTTCCGTGTTGTGCACACAGATCCCAGCAGACAGGCCATGCCTCTGAGCACTCTGGTGCGCCTAGACAACTCCAGACAACAAAAGCCACACTCGTTTGGCTAACCTAAGGGGCCAGGTTAGTCTCTCTAGGCCATTTCCAACATCCAGAGTTAAGAGTCCACTTTGCCTCTGCCATGGCTTCCCCAGCTCCAGTCTTTTTCTGAGTTCCCAAAACTACCAGGTTCCCCAGTACACACCCTTACAAGTACTGTATATGCTCGGCCGGTATAAAAGCCAGCCTGGGTGGGGACGGGGGTGAGGTGAGGAGCGAAGAAACGCTCTTTAGGAAAAGAGCTCTCTCCCCTCCCTACTTCATCCAACCTCCACCCTTCTCCCACACCTGCCCACCTTCTGGACCAGTCATGACCTTCTGCTGTGAGATCTCCCCGTTCTATTCCAGAAACAGAGTTCTCCCAGGGGTCTGTAGGTGGTAGAGGGCTTTCTACTATTCCTGTATCTTGCCGCCTGTGTCCCTTGTCACACCCTAGTACCTACCAAACTCATGAGCTCCCATTTCCTGTTGATTTTTTATGGAAAGATACGACTTACCTCCCGGGCTCAGCCCTGTTCATGGCTGGTGATGGCAAGTCAAAGGTTCCTGGAATGTGAGGTGGAGACTCGATTTCATCTTTGGTCTGGCTCCTTCGATCCGGGTATTTTTAAAGCAGCGCCTCTCAGCATAGAGTGGTATTTATACCACTAACTTTTCTCTTGTTACAGAAGAATAGAAGTGGGAAGGAGGCTGGCCAGGGGGCCGGGAGGCCAGGTTCCAGCCCAGCTCTCCTCACGCCTTGCTGTGTGGCCTCGGACAAGTCGCCCAACCTCTTGGGGCCTCAGTGTCCTCTTTTCATGGAGCACTGAAGCAGCACCTCTGAGCTCGAAAAGCTTTTCTCCGTTTTGTTGTCCCACCTATGGTCTGGTGTCAACTGGCTTCTCATCTTACTGGTTGTCCCCGGGCTCCTGCCCTCTTAAGAAGGGCCTCATGCGTAGCTGGAGTAATTACATGGGTATCTCTGTGATGCCACTGAAGGGGCCTTAGAGCCCTTTTACTGTTCAGGTGGCACACTGTTAGTGAGAGGCTCTCTGCTCCTGGGATGAAATGGAATGTGAGGTAGCACACCTGTTGTATTTTCCTCTGACCGAAGAACCTGGTCTCTCCAGTGAAGAAGAGCACAGTGTGGCTGTGTGGCTGCTGCTCGGGACAGATGAAGGAAGGTCGGAGTTTTGGAGAGATGGAGGCACAAAGGCGTTCCACAGCAGAGGCCCTGAGGGAACTTAAGACACCTCCCATCCAATTCAAGATGCTGGGTTTTCTGATTTGCCAAAAGCTAACGGAGTAACGACCTTGGTACCTGGGCCAGGGAAGTCATGTCACTGTGTGTCATCACTCCCCTCCCCCAAGCCCATGGCCCACATTGCTAATTTAACCCTCAGTTCTTCCCTACTGAACCTGAACCTGGCCTCGGAATACTTCAGGCAGCCACAAAGACGGTAAAGAGGTAAAACGTGTTTTCATCCCTGTCTGAGACCCTGTTGGTTCTGTCAGTCACTCAAACCCAGACCTGGTGTCTTTCAATTCACCCTTCTAGGAGGTGCCCATTCAGCCTGAACTCTAGGGTGGTGAGGGTTTGGCAGGCAAAGGGGCCATCTGTCCCCTGCATTCTGGCCTCCAAAGTCCTAACTGGTCCTGGGCTCCTCACTCTGATCAAGCGAGATGAGAGGGAGTCCAGCCAGACCCCCAGCCCTGCTCTGGACATCTCACCCACCCCTCCCACTGAAGACCCGAGTCACCATTCTTTCGAGGCTAAAGGATAAGTGGCTCCCTTCATGGCTGCCCAGGTCCCATGGGCCCGGAGCCCCGTGGCACCCCGTGGCGCCCCGTGGCGCCCGAGTCACGGACATGGATGAGGCTCGCCTTCGCTGTTTCACGTGGGAGCAGCCGCTGCAGTCACAGTAGTGGGGGTTAAATTTGCATGTGCTTAGCATGTAACCGTGGCTTAATTTTGAAAGGGAGAAGGGCAGGTTAGGATGGGTGGGTAACCAGGTACCTGAGGAGAACTGTCAATCAGCACTGTTAAGATGCAAACTGCCCATTGGGATGAGGGAGGCTCTGCCAGCAGCTGACCACTGAGATCTGCACACAGAAGGCTGCCAGGCAGGATGGCTTTTGACTCCTCCCGGCAAGTGGGAAGCAGAATGGCTTCCGATTGTTCACCCGATGGGATGACTCAGCCTGCCAGCGATTTCCCTTTCACTTTCTGCCTTTCCAGGGAACCCAAGTGTATTTAATTGAGAGCTGCGTGGGCCCCTGCTTCCAACCCACCGGCAGCCTGCTCCCCCTCACCCCCCTCAGCCTCTCAGAGAGCTGCACGGCCCACGCTCCCCGACCCCCTTCCTCCTCCGTCCTCGCCTCTTTTTCATTCATCCATTCACTCAGAACATACGTATTGAGCTTTGCACATGGAACCCTCCAGGCATCAGCAAAGTGAGCATTAGGAGGTTTGCAGACTGGGCTGAGATGATTAACCAGCTCCCAGGCTCACCCCTGCCCCAGCCCTGGCTCCAGCCCCAACCCTCATCCAGAGCAGCAAATGGCAGGAGAGGTCAAGAACAGGAATACGAACACTGGAATTCCAGATAAGGAAGGCCTAGTCGAGCAGTGATCCGAGGGAGGGACAGAGGGTCAGGAGGAAAGTCATCTCGAAAAGGGAGTCAGTAACCCTGGGCTCACACTCTATTTAGCCCCAGAGAGACCTCTGCTGGGAAGCCAGCTGGGGGCCACCCAGGGCCCCTCCAGCCCCAGCTGGCAGATGCTGCTCCCACCCTCTGCATGCTCCCCCTCTCCCCTCTGTCCTTGAGGCACCAAGCCGTGTCTGGCCCAGCCCTGCTCTCCTAGGGAGATGGGGGTAGGGGGAGCCAAAGACCTGCTCCTGTAACTTCGAGACATGTGAGGATCTAGTTCTCGCATCTCTGCATACTGCATTATGATTTCACAAGCACTTTGGTGTGAATTTATCCAATATACTGTGGTCAAGAACTTTCATATACGTGATTTCATTTAATCCTGTGAATACCTGCAATGTGAGGAACGTATCAGCTGTGTTGATCTGACACGGAAGGAAATAAATCGAGATGCAAGAAGGTTCAATCTTATGCCAGATGACAAAAGAGACCCATCAATATGTGACCCTTTGTCAAAGTCCTAATGCCATCATGCAGTGGCACATGTACCGTAGAGGGCCCTGCTGAACGTGCCTGTGGCTCCCTCCGTGGACCCGCAGCTGCGCAGCACAGGCCCTGCCCTAAGGGGTTCCCCTGAGGTGACAGACAAGTCACAGCAGGGTGGGGACAGAAAGCAAACTGCTTCGAGTGGCAGAACCTGGAGGGAGGCAGAACCAGAGGTAGAGCTGAGCTTCCCCGACTCTCGCCAAGCGTCTTTCCGTTATAGACTGTCCCCGAAGAACGGCAGGTCTGCATGTTTTTGGGGCGATCGGCACCATGCGGACAGAGAAGTCTATAAGGATGATGCCAGAGACAGGGTAACCTGACAGCCCAGGCAGCATCTTCTGCCAGGGTGTCTAGTGGGGGCAACGAGACAGCGTCTGAGTCAGCTTGGGCTACTGTAACAAAACACCTCAGGTCGGGGCTCAGACAACACACCTTTGCTTCTGGGGGAGCACAGCTCTGGGGCTGCAAGTCTAGGATCAAGGCGCTGGCAGATTTGGTCTCTGGTGAGATCTCTCTTCCTGGCTTGTAGATGGCCGCCTTCTTGCTGTGTCCCCATGTGGGGGAGGGGACACAGAGGGAGAGAAAAGATTAGAGAGGGAGAGAGAGAGGGAGGGAGAGAGAGCGGAAGAGCTCTCTGGTCTCGTCTCATTAAGGGCACTAACCCCATCATGAGGACCCCACCCACGTGCTCATCTCCCCCCAATCGCCGCCCAGGCCTCAACTCCTGACACCATCCATTGGGGGTTGGAGCTTCCACGCATGGATTTTAGGGGGGCACAGACACTCAGTCCATAACGGGCAGACAATAGTGTGAGAACCTTTACTTCGCTTCTGTAGGAAAGAAAACATTAAAAGCTGCTTACGTGCTGCAGGCAGAGAGAGCTGGCTCTGCTCCAGCAACCCCCACCTGCTGGTCCTGCATCTTCAGTTCAACCTGCGCTGCTTTTCATCCGCCCCCTCGAAACAGAGAGTTTGGCTTGTGTTTCTCTGTCTTGGCCAGAAGCTTTGAACAGGACTGGGAGGTGAAGGGCACAACAGAGAGGGTAAATTTCCTTCTTCCCAAGGTGGCCATTGACTCAGAAAAAATTTAAGAGCCGGAAGTTTGGGTTAAAACCAGGTTTGGATTGTAGTTCTGTAGACCCGGCTCGCGCACTGCATGTGTGGGACCCGGTCTGACCACGCATCCTTCCTGGGCTCCACCTGCCATGTCGAGGACCCCGTGCACCCCTGAGAGCTGATTTTATTAAAACGTGCGTTGAGTACCTCTTGTTTACTTAGCGCTGGGGTCAGCATTATGTGGGACACAGACTCTGCCTTCAAGGAGGTTTAAAGATAATGAAGAGATAAGCCTTCACCCTAATGTAAGAGCTGTCCCCAGGCCGTGCAGGCCAAGCACCCAGTGAGGGAACATCCTAGCGACTGTGGCCCCACTGTGGGGACCGGAGCCAGGCTGGGAAGAGGTAACGGTCTCCCTTTGCAGGGAAGCTGAGGGTTCGCTACTAGACGCAAGTTCTTCGTGAGAGGCTTACCCTTCTTTAGACACCCTACGTGACACTCAGTACGTGGTCCGCCCCCCTGAGAGACAGTGTGAATGAATCATAGTGACTGTGGCATTCTCTAGGTTCCACAGACAGACCCGAACTGAGAATGCGAGGGCGTGGCTCCCGGGGCTAAGGCTGGAAGTTGTCCTGGGCTGTGATTCCTGAGCGAGGGGGACAGCTGCAGGCGGAGTGCTGGTCCCAGCCCAGCTGCCACCAGCCACTGCTGGAGGCAGGTCACCCTTCCCCCTACACTGGGCCCACACAGAGCCTGTGGCAGCTTCCTCTGCCTCCTCAGGCACCAACCCCGAGGGGATCATCTCTGAATGGAGCAATGCCTAGAGCTGGCAGGATGGCGCACACCCCACACACCCCACCCCCTTACACATGTGGCCCATAGAGAGCACGGAGCTGCCCTCCCCCCACTCTGGAAGATGGAAGCTGGTTGGCCCTGTCCTGTTGTAAACTGGAAAGAATACTGGTTTCGAACCCAGAACGTGTGGTGTGACTGGGCAAGTCCATTCCCTGATCTTGGCCTCCGTGCAGCCTCTGCACCACGAAGGAGTTGGGTAAAGGACCGCTAATATCTTGCACGGCTCCAGCGTAATGGGATTTTGACCCCATGGAGGTGCTGTCCTCCATGTCCAGGCTGCCTTAGAGCAGGAAGGTCCTCTGTCGCCTACAGCAGAACGGCCTCTCTGGCCAAGGCTCCTTCACCCCACACTATCACCGGGGTCCCCCTCTCACCTCTGCTCTGCCGAAAGCACCCTCTTGTTAGTCATAGCAACATGCCCCTCCCCCACCCGAGGGTAATATGGGGAAGAGGGATTTGGGGCTCTGGTCCCACCCTTGCTGTCCTCCTTAGACATACTGGCCAATATGGGTCTCAGATGCCACCTTCCAGAGAGTTTCAGTGTAAGGGAGGGGGTGCTTTAAAAACTAGGTGTCTTCCAAGACTCAGAGAAAACAAATCGTAGAACAATCCCCACACATGTGGGGAAGTTATCATATAACAGAAGGTTTTGGCGACAAAATGGAAACATCAGAGTCCAGAATGGTCAGCAAAATGGGGTTTTGCTACACAGAACTGCTACACAGCAGGTGAGTGGGTCCTAAGGCGCAAACTGTTAAATAAACGATCTGCATTGCAGAATGATACATATAATGTGATACTATTTATACAAAGTGAAAAAACAAAGCAATGCATAGAGTATTCTTGTGTTAAAAAAAGGTTTGGTGATCAAAACATGTACCCACAAAATTTATGATAAAGTTCTCCCTGGGGAGACGGAGATAAGGGAGAGGAAAGGAATAGGGAGTGGGGATTTCAACTTAGATTTTTATTTCTGAAACGAATATGACAACATTTTAACAATTGGCAATTCCGACTGAGTTACTCAGGTTATTTTAATAGAATTTCAGTATTTTAAAAACCGATTAAGTAAAAGAAGAAAGCTCTAATAGCAAGGTCTGAGAGTGAGGTGCCCAGGCAGAGGCAGAGCCTTGCTCATGACAGTCCGGGCGGCCGCCCCTCTGACTGCTGGACCCTTCCTTTTGACCCGCTTTGAAGTAGGTCTGAAGTCTGTCCCAGTCCTGGGAAGGAGGGCTGCAGCGTCCTGGAGCGTGTGGGGGGAGGGACAGGCTGCACTGAGGTGATATAATGTCTTTAGTTTCACTTCCTCTCCTTGCTCCCACCTCCCCGGTTCATGAAAGGAAGCCGGGGAGTCTTTCATTAAGACAATAATCTAAGACCAAGTTCTTTGTTCTTCCCCAGGGCCCCGAAGCTCATGTTTGATCCCCCAAAGCAGGATATATTAATCTTTTTAACCTGGGTCAACCAAGGGTGTTCTGGGTCAAGGATCTCTAAGAAGTCATGGCCTAATCCTTGAGGAGGGACATTTTTCTGAGCAGGGGGTCAATAGCTCTCACTCAGTGCTCAAGAGGTTTCAAAGAAAAACTGAACTGGACCCAGCCCAGAGAGGGCTGGACACTCTGCACCGGCAAAGGGGCGAGGTACACCTGGCACTCCGTCTGTCTCTCCTGGGTTCAAGGGCATCATGGGGAACTGGCAGTACTCAGACCACTGAAGCAGTGCTGGTGGCTGGCCAGATTGTTCTGGAAGTCCAGGCCTGGGGTGCTCTTGTAATAAGCCGTCTTTGTATAATTGAGTATCTCGGAGGACCGGCCTAGAAAAGAATGAGAAATCATACAATAACCAGCACGGGTCATTTTTCCAAGAACTCGCTAAGTCCTCAGTTCCTTTTACGTCCATACTAGAGTCCTGTTGCAGAGCAGGTTGTCTCCACTCTACAAGTAAGGAAACTGAGGCACAGAGCGCTTAAGTCATTTGCTCAAAGTCACACTGAGTCAATGGCAGAACTGAGGTTTTAAACACATTTTCTTTCTGTTCCTCTAAAACCAGGCTTCTCAACTTCAGCGCTATGGACAGTTTGGGTCAGGTAATTCTTTGTCATAGGAGCTGTCTTTGTCACAGGGGCTGTCTTGCGTTCCGTCTAACTAGATCCCAGTTATGACAGTCAAAAACGTCTTGTCTCCAGATTTGCCGAGTCACCCTAATTGAGAACCACTGCTCTAAAACACCACACCCTTCCTCGGGCCTTTGCACTTGCTGTTCTCCCTGAGGGGCCATTCAAGCAAAAAACCTCATCGAGCTGCCTCTACCTGAATACCACCTTCTCAGAGGCCTTCCCTGGGCACTGCCACTAAAGTAGTAAATCTTCGCTTTACACACACACCACACACACACACACACACACACACACACACGGGGCATGTGCACACACCTGGACAGCACGCAAGGCGATACCTGCATGAGACGTAATTTCCTCCTTATCTGTTGAGGCACTGTTTTTCGTTGGGTGTTTTACTTCCTCTCCATTTCTAACCTTCCCCTGCACTTTGCATACTTGACCCTTGTCAGTTGCTGAATAAATATTTGTTGAATAGACAACCAAAGGAGCCCCCCACATGCGACCCCATCATCTAGGCTCAGCCTGCATGGCAGTTACTGAGAACATGCCCTGCTGGGTGGGCTCAGGGGTGGGCAACACAGCCCCCGTGGGTGCTGGAAGAGGCTGCTCAAGGGAGCCAGCAAGTCCTCCCAGAACTCTGCGAGTCCCCATGGGCCCATAGTGAGTGGTGGCACCTCCTCAGAGGGAGGGGGCTGGGCAGAGCAGACATGCCCTCAGTGGCCGCAGAGGCTGTGGTTGCTTGGTTGACCCGCCCACCTGGACCACTCCCTGGAAGAACGAGGAGAGGAGGAGAGATGGGGAGGAGGAAGCAGGGAGAGGTGGGAGCAGGAAGAGAAATAACAGGGACTGACAAGGAGCGGGGTGTCTGGAGGCTGAGCGTCCTGATCTGTGGTGACCTCTCCACACCGTGGGGGAGAGGGGACAGTGGATATGGACCCTCACTGTCCCAAGGCCAGAGCTGCTCCTCCCGGTGGTTTGGGATGGGAGGGTGAGTAGCAGTATTTCTCACCTTCCTAAGTCTAGACAGGCCCCTCTTCACCTTCATGCTGCTCATCTCCATATTCCAGGTTGGGACTGTCAGAGGCATGTGTCCCTGTGGCGTGAGCCCTGGTTTCCTTTGGGGAGGAGGGTACAGAATGGAATGGGGGTGGGGAGGGCTGCCTTGGGAGTAGAAGCAGCTCAAAAACTGAGGGCTTCCCCGGCCGGATCCAGAGACACTGCCTGTCCCGGTGTAGCAGCCACAGTCACTTGTGTGGGGACGGCTGGCACTGAGTCTGGGGAAAAGCCTCCCGAGTTGCCGGGGCCAGATTCTGAAAAGCATAGGCTGGGGGGGGTCCTTCTCCACCAGCTGTTCTCTTTCCCTTTCTTCTCTTAAGACCCAAAGTCTAATTCTTGCTAGATTCCTTCTGTGAGATCAGCGGGAGGTCATGCAGAAGGAGGTTACTACCTGCTTACGCGCTTACTCGGTGTGAGGTTCTCTGCTTCCTTCCCTTTTTCCTCCCTAGTCTCTCTTCCTTCCCCTGCCCGAATCTCCCAGAACGTATGATTGCTTATTTCCACCCTGAGTGCGTACTCCCGGCCAGTGGGATTTGTTTCCCAGGAATAAAAATATGCCCCTTGTCCTGCAGGGCTGGGTGGACGGGAAAACCAGGGCTGGGAACTCGGCTGAACCCCAGCCAAGTTTTCTGTGATGCTCTCTCCAGGTTGAGAATGAAACAAGTCCAGACACTGAACGGTAATTAGTTTAGTTCCAAGTGGATCTGGAGATAATCTCAAACTTCAAAGCTCCTGTGTGTCAGGACCTGGGGAGTGGAGAGCAGAGGACGAGAGCTAAGAATGTACTCAAGGGACCAGACAGAGGCCACCGTCCCTCACCCCCTCCTCTCCTTTGCTCCCCTGGGGCCCAGCACAGTGCTTGTGCTTTACGAGTCATCCAGGCTGCTGCTCAGGTCAACAAAGGAGCTCACCTGTACCTAAAGCCTTGTTGTCAACCACCCAAAAGAGAAATGAAGCTCTGGCCAGAGGCTTTCTCTCCCCGAGCCCTGGAAACTCACTTTGCTCTCCAGAAGGGACTCTTAACATCTACAGTCCCCAGCAGCATGCTGTGACCTGGATTCATGGAACTTGGGTCTGGGTTCCACCATGGTCATTGGCCAGTTGGACGACAAGGGCCAGGTCATCTAACCTCTCTGAGTCTGTGCCTCATTTTTCCTCCTTTCTGTTCTAGGAGCTATAGCCATAAAGCCTTTGCTCTCACAGAGCTTACATTCTGGTGGACACTCACGATACACAAATTTAAAAACTAAGATTATGACAGGTTAAAGCAAATGATACAAAGGAAACAAACAGGTTGGAATGAGAGAGTAATGGGGAGATGGATTTTCCCCAGGGTAACCAGAGAAAGCCACTTTGCAGGGGTGATATTCACGTCGAGAACTAAAGGGTGAGAGTGTTCTGTGCGAAGAGCTCAGGGAAGAGACTTGTCAGCAGGTGTGAAAGCTCCTCGGTGGGAAAAGGCTTGCTGCGTTCAACCGGCAGAGAAGACACACGTGGCTGTAACTTTGGTCGTGAGCAAGGAAAGCGCGGGGGTGAGATGAGACTGGAGCAGCGGGCAAAAAGCAGGGCCTGCTCAGAGCTTCGTAAGGAGTCTGCTTCACTGTAAGAACAATGGGAAGCCTTTGAAGGGCTTCCACCAGGGAGTGTGATGAGTGTGCCACCCGGGATGCTTGGGGAAAGACGAATGAGGGGGCCGTCTCGAAGTGCAGGCGAGGAGAGACGGAGCAGGGGCAGGAGGGAACGAACAGGCCCACGCCACGTGTCTGCCCGATGCTGGTCCCGCTCCACCTGTTCCTTTCTTAAAGGCTGACACTTCTCTCCTAACCTCCCATGATCCTCCACACCCACCTGCATTACCTTTTACCCCACCACACACACCTCCACACACACACAGAGAGTACCACACTCACACACACACCTGAGCCACACACACACAGAACCTAGCTCATTGCCTGAGACCACACATGCCCACATACACACACACTCACACACACATACCACACACTCTGCCTGGACACACACACACCTGCCTGCACTCCACACACACAGGCCTCCTCACACCACACTCACACACACACACACACCCAGAATCCCAGGCACCTGCCAAGCAAGAAGCGTTGCACCAGACTTCCATGGCTTCCTCCTCATACTGGTCCTATGAAACAGTTATTATATTTTATTGTGCCGACAAAGAAACCTCAGAGAAGTTGATTTCCAAATCCAGATCTGCCCGATGTCATGACCAACTGTCTTATCTCCACAACGCAGTCCATGCAGAGTCTCACAAGGGTGTAATTGGATGGGCCAGTTGCCCAAGAGGTATAATGCGCAGAGCGCGGGAGGGTCTTTTGGCCAAAAATAGCTTCCCTATGTATAGACAACAGTAGATTTTTTGCCTCCTAGGACCCGAAGGCCTCAGCCAAGAAAGGGTGGATGACCTGAGGGACGAAAAATACATTTTGTCATTGTCAACCGTTAAGCGAGCCGAGGAATGTCGTACTCCTAGGCAGCGCCGTCAGGGTAGGGGTGCAGGGAAGTTGCATTTGAAGGGTGAGAGCCAGTGTGGAGCATGAGGTGGGGCATTGAAAGTGTCACGGGGATGACGAATGCTGGAGAGAACAATGGTGGTAATACAATAATAGACACTAGTGAAGATGCCCACCACATATTGAGTGCCTACTGTATACTCTGCATTCAGTAAATGTCCCAGGCCCGTTATTTACGGTGGTACCTAATACACTCATCACAACAATCCCCTGGTTTCTTGATTCTAAGGGGCCATCCACTTAATATAAGCTTTTCCTAAGAAAACATGCTTAACACTTACATAATAATATTTTTGTTGTGTTATTATGCTTTGACTAGTGGGATAAAGAAAACGCTTATTCACACCGTAGTCACTCACTCACACACACACGCACACACTCACACACATCCAGAGTTAAGGGTCTTCTGGCTCCTTCCGCTGTGCACGGGAAACTAACTCTTCGTACCCACTCGGGACTTTTTTTCACTTTTTTTTTTGCCCCTTCGAGATCAGTAGTGTAATTTAGAGCACAATGAAGAGCACACGGTTCCTTCCGATTTCTTATTTTACTAAACTTGTAGTTTTTTCTTCCTTAATTGCATCAGCTGTCTTTTGACGGACTGAGAAATACTCTTTCATGATGCATGACAAACACACAACCTTTCCTTGCTTTGAAAATCATGTGACCTGTGCTTACGGATCTGCCTAAATCTGCAAGTGTGTCACATTACCGTCCCAGCGTATCCCTTCGTCCGGCGAGGTTGTTATTGTTTTCAGCATTGGTTATAAGATACCTTCCTATTACTTTTTTTTTTTTAACAAATTTAAGTGTGTCTTAGAATTAGCTTATGAAACCGAAGGTTAAAGGTGTTGGAGAGTCTACCTCACATGTCACAGCTGACAGGTGGCATAAGCGGGAACCCAAACCGTCGATCCCATACTTCTCAACATTTGAGGGTGCAGTTCTTTCCCTCCTCTTGAACCCTCTCCAGTCAGGCCTTTCTTCCCACCACTCCTCCAAACCTGCTCTTGCCCAGGCCACCGATGACCTCCGCACAGTCAGATCCACCGGCCAGTCCTTCATTTCCGCAGCACTGACACCGTCCCATGGGACAATGTCTTTACCTGACTTCCCGAGGTCTCCTGCGTCAGTCGGAGCCGTCTCGGGTTCTCTTCCTCTCCCTCTTCACCGTCCTGAACCCACAAACCAGTCCCTAGACTTCTCTTGTCATCCTTCCTTCGCTTCCTCAGGGACCTTCTCCAGCCTCATAGATGGCTTCTCTATGCCAACAACTCCTACGTGAAAGTCTGCAGCTCCCACAACCCCCGCCGACCTACTGCCTACCTCAGCACTCCTTAAGGTCTAAAACCAAACTCCTATTTTTCACCCTGTCTCATTCTAAACGGGCCCCTTCTGTGGTCTTTGCCTCTCAATGAATGGCAACTCACTCCTCCTAGTTGCTGGGATAAAAACCGTGGAGTCATTCTTGAGTCTCTCTCGCTCTCTGTGTCCAATCCTTTAGCAAATTCTATCAGCTGGACCTGAAAATTACATCTAAAATTTAATTCAAAGCTACCACCCTGGCCCAGCCAACAAAACTGGCCCACCACATCTACCCAGGCCCCCTCGCCACAGCCTCTTTTCCACCCAGCGGCCCGAGGGACCTCCACAGCAGATCAGATCAAAGTGTCTCTGCTTAAAGCCATCAGAGTAACAAGCAGAGCCCTCAGGCCACCAGGCTCTGTGAGGGCTGGGCCGCTACCCCTGACTTCTCCCGCTTTGCGCCCCGTTGTTAACTGGTCTCCAGCCAGCTGGTCTCCTTACTGGTCTTACATGTGCCAAGCACATGCAACCACGGAGACTCAGGGCTTGCACTTGGGGCTGCTCTGAGCTGCTTCTCTCTCCCCCAGATTTGCACATGATCTGCTCCCTCATTTTCTTGGGAGTCTCTTTAAATGATACCCCAACAGAGAGGCCTTCTTTCTGCTCTCTCGATAAACAAACACCCTCCAGAATTCCATCCTGTGCAGTCTGCTTTATTTCCCTGTAGCACCTCTGTCACTTGAGATGGTACACATTGTTGATTTATGGCCCGGCCACACTGCAGTAATCACGAGCCTGTGAGCACAGGGATGGTAAGTGGCTTAGTCCCTACCGTATATCCCTATGCTCAGAACAGAGCCCTCCGGAAGCAGGCCCTCAGTGAACGTGTAGTGAGTTGGGGACAAAGGAAGGATGGAGAGCCTAGTCACAGAGACGGGGCTAAGCTTCTGTTCAGAGACACACACAGGAATGCAGCCCAAAGCGGGTGGTAAACTCCAGCTAAGGCTAAATACCGGCACAAGGCCGATAGTCAACAAGTACCATAAGGGAAAGCTGAAAAGAACTTTGAAGAGACACATACATTTCCCCACTGCCCAGACCCAGCAATCTGAATGACTCTCTCCAAGTCACCACCGAGGCCTGCAGTGACCGGCCCATCCCAGGCTGACCGCTGCCCTCTGTCTCCTTCCAGGTCCGTGTTCTCCCAGGCTCCGCGAGGCTTTTGCTATGACCGCAGTCCCCTTGTCGAGCCAGGACTGCCCCTCGCTACCACGGCCACACCAGGTCCCTGCCCTGCCCCGCCTGTGCCCAGCCCCGCGTCACCATGGGCAGTGTCAGCAGCCTCATCTCCGGCCACGGCTTCCACAGCAAGCACTGCCGGGCATCGCAGTACAAGCTGCGCAAGTCCTCCCACCTCAAGAAGCTCAACCGCTGCTCGGACGGGCTGCTCAGGTTCGGCTTCTCCCAGGACTCGGGGCATGGCAAGTCCAGCTCCAAGATGGGAAAGAGTGAAGACTTCTTCTACATCAAGGTCAGCCAGAAGGCTCGGGGCTCCCATCACCCCGATTACACTGCGCTGTCCAGTGGGGACTTAGTGGGCCAGGCCGGGGTGGACTTTGGCCCGTCCACCCCACCCAAGCTCATGCCCTTCTCCAATCAGCTGGAAATGGTAAGTGGGGGTGGGGGGCGTCTCTAATGAAGAGCACTTGGGGGGGGTTGGGACGGCAGGAGAGAGCAATTGAGGGGTGGCGAGCTCAGGGCAGGAAGGGGCAGCAGTGGCCGTCTAAGTGTTTAGATCTCCAAGAGGCCAGAGCGGCACGGTGCGGGCAGACGTGCTGTCAGCCCGCCGTGGAGATCAAAGGTTAGATGGGGAAGCGAAGGTCAGTCCCCTTCTCCAGAAGTCTCGGGTGAGCCCTTAAGCAGAGAGAAAAGGGGAAATGAAAGGCTTTCTGAGCGTCCCTGGGGTGGCACCGGATTGTCAAGGCGGGACCAGCAGCAGCATTTTCGAGTGCACGGGTAGGAGAGGGAGCTCTGTTACCGTCTGGAAGAGCAGACAGAGTCCGCGTGGAGAGCTGGCAGCTTCTGCTAACGGAGCCGTGGAGCTGGGCCTTCCCCTCATCTGCTGCCTGGTAGTGCTGCGGCTCCTCTTTCAAGCTGGGCCTGATGAGGGCTGTGAGTTTCTTACCATCGTCTTTAGCAGAAATTAGGAATCCAGCCCTCGTGGCTGGCTCGAGCTCCCGTGGGAACCCTGAGGATGCTGCCCCTGGTCAACCCCCGCCCGCCCCGCCCCCGGCTTTGACGGACCAGGAAGCAGCTCCTCGTGGTTGCATAGATCCTTAATCTTTTCAAACTAAAGGGCTTATAATAATCTGCAAAGTACTCTACCTATGACGATGACAATTTTAAGAACAGGGTTGTTACGTCAAGGGATCCTTCCAAGCCTTCGAGGAGGCCACGGTGGTGTCCTCGCTCCTGGCCTACCGGAAGGGACAGTGGAGGTGACAAAGGGTCAACTTCTACAGGGACGCCATGCTTGCCCAGTCCAGTGCCCCTGCCTGCACTACACAGGTGCAGAGCCAGAGCTGTCCATCGCCTCGGGAGGCTGGGACGAGGCTCGGGGGAGGCTGTGAGGAAGCTGGGATGAGGCCGAGACGAGACTGGGATGAGCTGGTGACAGGTGGCAGTTCATGGGTGATCATTAAGAACATCCCCCAGGCGCAGAGGAAATTCTCCTATTGAGAGAGATTCAGCATATTCGGCAGCTTCAGAGCACCAGGCGAGGTCGCCTATGGCCACGACCAGGAAGGGTGCCTCGTGGCCGGCAGGAGGGGAACATGCGGGGTCAGTGTGGCTCTTTCCTCCCCAGGGCTCAGAGAAGGGTGCGGCGAGGCCCACGGCCTTCAAGCCTGTGCTGCCTCGGTCAGGGGCCATCCTGCACTCCTCCCCCGACAGCGCCAGCCACCAGCTGCACCCCGCCCCTCCGGACAAGCCCAGGGAGCAGGAGCTGAAGCCCGGCCTGTGCTCCGGGGCGCTGTCTGACTCTGGCCGCAACTCCATGTCCAGCCTGCCCACACACAGCACCAGCAGCAGCTACCAGCTGGACCCGCTGGTCACAGCCGTGGGGCCCGCCAGCCGTTTTGGGGGCTCGGCCCACAACATCACCCAGGGCATCCTCCTCCAGGACAGCAACATGATGAGCCTGAAGGCGCTGTCCTTCTCCGATGGGGGCAGCAAGCTGGCGCACCCGAGCAAGGCGGACAGGGGCTCCTCGTGCGTCCGCTCACCCATCCCCACGGACGAGGGCGCCATCCAGGAGCTCGAGCAGAAGCTGCTGGAGAGGGAAGGCGAGCTTCAGAGGCTGCGACGCAGCTTCGAGGAGAAGGAGCCGGCCTCCGGCCAGGCCTACGAGGAGCGGCAGTGGCGCGGCAAGGAGGAGCCCGAGGGCCCGGAGCAGAAGTGCAGCGGCAAGCCCAAGCCAGCCTCGCAGAAGCGCCAGCGCACGCAGCAGGCGCTCCACCTGCAGGTGCTCCAGCTCCAGCAAGAGAAGCGGCAGCTCCGGCAGGAGCTCGAGAGCCTCATGAAGGAGCAGGACCTGCTGGAGACCAGGCTGCGGTCCTACGAGAAGGAGAAGACCAGCTTCGGCCCCGCGCTGGAGGAGACCCAGTGGGAGGTGAGGCGGAGGGCTGGGGGGTGGGGGGCAGTGTTTGGCCGGGCCCTGCCCCTCCTCCAGGTTCTGGCCAGCGGTGTGCGGACGCGAACTGCCCCAGCACGCTGGGCCAAAGGACCAGCTTTATGACCCAAAGGAGGGGCCCCTGTGACCATGGCAGGGACACGCGTAGTCCGTGCTTCTCAACCTCTCCCGATCTTGGTGCCTGGCGGCCCCCCAGAACTGAATTCACTAACCACATCACGGACTGGGAAGCTGGACCCATGAGTCGTGAGGCCTACCTGGGTGTCTGAGGGCCAGCGCACTTCATCCCCTCACAGGATGCTCAAGGGAAGCACAGCCTGAGTTTAGGCTGGTCCAAGAGCCCAGGGAGAGTGAGTTACTTTTGAGGGGCGGGCCCCCAGATCCTAGAGAGAGTGACCCCACTTGTGGCAGGTCTCAGTGACAGAAGGGGCCACTCCCCATGGAAGAGTCAGTGGGGCTTCTGTTTGGTGTCCGAGATGGACCCGAAGAGAGAGCAAAGGGCCCACACAGACGCGCGTACGCATGCATGCGCTCAGCTGGAAGCGAGGCCTGCGCTCCCCGCCTTGCTGGAGACCCGGCTCACCGCCTGCCCTGCCACCTGAGAGCAGCTCTTCTCACTGGGAGGCCTAGAAGGCGGCTCAGGGCAGGTGGGGGCAAGTACACGGCAGCTCTGCTGTTCACCCCAGGTAGACTCGCCCCTGGGAAGGGGCCGAGGGGTCACTGTGTCTGGTGAGACCAGCGCCGCCACCACCCCCAGAGCACAGGCGTCTGTTCGCACTGGAGCTTCCCGTGCGTATCCTGGAAATGAGAGTGTCAGTGTTCCCAGGAATGGAGGGAAAAGGCCTTTTCCGGAGAAGACACGGGTGGGGACTGGGCAGGTGAGAAGGGAGAGTCACTTCCTGTTTGCCAGGTTCCCCAGAGTGGAAAGGATGGTGGCCATCGGGGCAGAGTCTTTCCTCCTCCCCATCGATGTTGGCACAGCGGACCCTACCCCAGCCTTTGTTTCTCAGCCAGGGCTCGGGGACACTTTGGGGTACCTCAGAAACATGAGCGCATGCTGGCATTAGGCATCCATCCTTGTTGGTCCAATCTGGAACTGAGCTGGACATTGCTCTGACCTCATTCCCAGCTCGTCCAGTCAAGCTATATAGTAAAATACTAAATAACAAATTAAACGTTTGTAATAACAGATATATTCAGATACATTTATAATAATAATAATAATTTATAGAGTGTTTGTTAAGTGCCAGGCCCTTGATTCTCTCATCTAATCCTTACATGAAGTAGGCACGGTCACTAATCCTCAATTTACAGTTAAGGAAACTGAGGCACAGAGAGATTGTGATAGCACATGATTTACCCAAGGTCACCACAAAGTAAGTATCAGAACCAAGACTTGATCTTGGCAGTGTGGCCCCAGAGGTCACATTTTTAATCACGACACTATGTTGCCACTGTGGGAACAGTCACCCGGGTCATGAACGGTCGAGTCAGAGTCCCAAGCCAGGCCCCTGCGTCAGCCAGGACCGTGCTCTTGCCTCCGTGAAACAAATACAGGCTTGAGCTTGGGAAGCCATCCTTGCCCTGTGGTGGGAGGGGGCGTGGCGCAGTGTTCTTAGGGGGCTCACGACAGCAAGCGGGGTTCCACTGTGAGAGGAAAGTGAGGGGGCATCAAGGTGGCTTGGTGGCTTTCCGACTTCCTCCTGGCCTCGTTCCACCAGCTTTCCCAGAGCAGCTGGGGACACTGACACACAGCCAGACTGGCCTTGGTCTTCTGAGCCACCCACGACCCCATACGGCCAAGACCCAGAGATGCGTGGGTCTGAGCATCTTGGTTTTGTTTGTGGTCCTCGAACATCTTTCGATGGGGAACAGGAGTAGAATGGTGGAGGCCTGGGGGCCAGAGAGGACACGGTAGATAGCCCGTCGTTCGGCAGGCGGGGGTCGTGTCTCTGACCCAGGCCCAGGCGGGGCGGGCGCGTGGCTGGTCCTCATTCCATTAGGAGAGGGGAGCTGGGTGTGTGCAGGGGTGAGGTCAGAGGGTGTGTGCATAAACACAGGTGACAGAGACGTGGCAGATACAGAAATCGACGCCGCCGATGTTCATTGTGGGTGACGGAGCTGCCCGCAGTGGGCAGATGAGACCGCTGACCACTGACTGACACGCAGCCATAGACTTGGGTCTAGATCGAGATTTCGACTCTGACTTGGGGGTGAGACAGGCATGTGGACCAAAGAAGCCAAACTGCAGAATGGAAGGAGCCTCCAGGAGCGGCTTGGCCTCGGGGGCCACCCAGACCGCCATGCTTGGGAACCCTCTGGAGGCTCCGTGTCAGGACAGTTCCATTCCGTGAGGCAGTGACGAGGTCCCTTGCCTTGGGCGAGGCCCTCTCACCTCTTGGCACTCTCTCTTCTCCCCAACCCCGACCCTCGGCAGGTGTGCCAAAAGTCAGGCGAGATCTCTCTCCTGAAGCAGCAGCTGAAGGAGTCCCAGATGGAGGTCAATGCCAAGGCCAGCGAGATCCTCAGTCTGAAGGCGCAGCTGAAGGACACGCGGGGCAAGCTGGAAGGCATGGAGCTGAAGACGCAGGATTTGGAGGGCGCTCTGCGCACCAAGGGCCTGGAGCTGGAGGTCTGTGAGAACGAGCTGCAGCGGAAGAAGAACGAGTCGGAGCTGCTGCGGGAGAAGGTGAACCTGCTGGAGCAGGAGCTGCTGGAGCTGCGGGCCCAGGCCGCCCTGCAGCGGGAGGGCGCCGCCCGGGGGCTGGGGCTGGGCGCTGGGCCCGGGCCCGCCTTCGCCGAGGACATCCCGGCCCTGCAGCGGGAGCTTGAGCGGCTGCGGGCCGAGCTGAAGGAGGAGCGGCAAGACCACGACCAGATGTCTTCGGGCTTCCAGCACGAGCGGCTGGTGTGGAAGGAGGAGAAGGAGAAGGTGATCCAGTACCAGAAGCAGCTGCAGCAGAGCTACCTGGCCATGTTCCAGCGGAACCAGCGCCTGGAGAAGGCCCTGCAGCAGCTGGCCCACGGGGACGGTGCAGGGGAGCCCCTGGAGATTGCCCTCGAAGGGGCTGACATCCCGTACGAGGACATCATAGCCACGGAGATCTGAGGGGCCTCCTGGGAGGGGGAGAGCTGGGACCTGGCACAGCGAGGCAGGGCAGCTGAGCCTGTCCAGGAGGGCTCCGCTCCCCTCTCCCCTGCTCAGTAACTTGGCTTCTCTGGGCCCGAGGGGCACAGACCTGGGGTCCTCAAGGGGAGGGAGGCGTGGAGGGGAGGGGAGGGACTGCCACACGGCCTCGCCTCCCCTTTCCCACGGTCCAGCCCTCACCATTCTGGAGCCCTCCAGACCTCTAGCTTTCCCAACGGATGGGCCCAGGGGTCTCCGTCATTTGGTTAAGGGCTCCCTAAACCTTGGCCTTTGTTCGAATCCTTAGAGATACCCTCCCCCGAGGATGGGGGGCAGCTGCTGTGAAGACCAGTGGCCACCTCTCTTCCGGCCTCTCTTCCCAGAACTTTTCTCCCCCAGATACACAGGGATGCCTTGGGAATCGAAAGAAGCCATTTGTGACCAGAGTCCTTGTAACTCGACCTGGTCATAACCCAAGCTCTTCCTCCGGCTTCGGAGGTGCGAGGGTTGGAGAGGGGTGCTTAGCAATGTCAGCCCTGTCCACACCGCGTCGAGTCACAGAAAGGAGCAGGGGCTGGGGGAAAGCTGAAGTGGGGGGTGGCCCAGGAGAGTCTACTCAGCAAGGACAGAGGGGGCAGAGGGAGAAGCAGGTGTCAGGGCCAGAGACTGCTGGGCCTGCTAACTGGAGCCGAGCAGCCTGGGGCAGCTGGTGGCCTTTAGCCTCAGCGACCACTCTTCTTAAAGCCATAGATACTGAGGACCTGGGCGAGTGCTGGAAAGGAAGACTGAAGGCACATGGCAGAGGCGGGTGTGGCTTTCCAGTTGTCCCAGGGGGAGCATCCACGTAGTTCATGGTGGGGGCTGGCAGCGGGGCCTCCCCACGTGGTTCCAGTTGGCCGGAAGCTACTCCGAACTCATTTTCTTCCCAAGAATCAAGCCTTTGCTGGGTCCACAATAACCGATGTCCACTAAGGGGTGGTCGGGGCAGCGGCGTCTTTCCCCTCGCGCATCTCTAGTGCGCAGTTCAGACAAGAGTTTTGTCAGGTCATGAGGGGTCCCCAGCGTGCCGATGGCCGGAGCCCCAGGCAGGAGCGAGAGGTGCAAACACAGCCTTATGAACAGGCCTCCCTCTGCCCTGAGCCCCAAAGAGCCGGACTGTTAAGAAGCCAGAGGCTGCAGCTGCTGGGCGCTGACCAGTGCCCGGGGAGGCCGGGATTTCGCTTCTGAAGATGTGAAGAGCTGAGGGAGGACAGAAAGGTAGAGCTTCTCATTCGCTTATTTCAGGAAATTTTATTTTTTTCTTCTTTCTTCTTTTCTTCCTTTCTTGTCTTTTCAGAAGCAAGCCAGATCTAGCAGGCAGCCAGGCTGTTCCATGTTCTATTTTTGACTGTAGCCACAGCTGCTGTTCTTAGGACAGCCGGCGCTCCTGGCTGCCTGTGCCTCGCGCCTGCCCGCTGGGGGCGCTGCTGTGGCCAAGGAGCTGAGAATGTCTGGGCACCGAACCCTGTCTGCCTCCCTGACCTCTGCCCTTCAGCTGTAGGCCCCAGGGTGGGAGCAGGGCTGCTCCTCTCCCTGCCCCCACCCCTCCAGGGCCCACTGTGTTCTTTCCCTAAGTCTGGGCTGAGGGCAGGGCCACCTTGTCTTTGGTCCGGTCCCCAGGGTTAAGCTGTGCCTGCCCTGCTGCCTTCCATGACAGAGGAGCATTTATGGAATGTGAAGCCATGTCTCTTAGTCATAGGCTAGATTTAAACCTGGAATCCAGAGGCCTAGAGGCCCCTCCCTACTCGGCGGCAGTGCCCTCCACTGAGCACAGTGCAGACCCCTAAGTCAAAGATGTCCCACTCCCTGTGCCATGGCCCTCGGTCCCTCTACTTCCACCAGCCTGTGCCTTGTTTAAGTCCTTCCTCCCAGTGAGACTTCCCTGCAGGACAGAGAAAGGGGCTGTTGCTCCCTCCCCAGGCTGGAGACACCCCAAAACCCCTCCCAAACAGAAGCCCCTCGCCGAGAAGAGGTGGGTGCTAACTGTGCTGTGACCCTGCCCCCGTACCCACATCCTTGCCCCATCCGACCCATAGATGCCCTCCCTGGGCTGCCACCAGCCCGAGACCCCACTGTGGCCCGCGGTGGCACCAGAGTGCATCAGTGTCCTGTAACATAGCGACCTCGCCACCGTGTGGTTTTTCTTCCCTTCCCTGTGGATAAACATCCTTTCTCCTCCTGAACCAGGCCAGACGCAGCCTCTCCAGAAGGAGGCTCTGAACAGCAGAGGCTGAGCAGGGACTGGGGAGGTCAGCCAGCGCGGGCCTCGGAGCAGGGGACCAGCGTGAACTCACTGTCCTTCCCTCTGAACACTCCTGCTGGCATGCTTGCTCACTCAGTCAGACCCGCCCACTCTGCTCCCCAAAGGATGCCTGACCTGAAAACGCTCCAGCTGTCTGCAAAGAAAGAGCAGCATCCGGCACCACCTCACCAGGGAGGGGTGCTGCCTCTGGGACTTAGGAAGACCAGACTCTCATGGGGCGTCCACTGTGGGTCTCTCCTCTGGCTGCTGTGTAATTCAGGTGACTCCTGCTGGGCACACTCAGCCCCTATGAGCACCGAGCTCTAGGGGGACTGAGGGCCGTCTCTCCCTGAGAAGCACCTACTGAGCCTCCGCCCCTGCCCTGCTCTCGTTCAGCCCAGCTGGGGCTGCTGTTGGGTCAGAGGGCTGCACACGGCTGAGCCAGGCTGGAGCAGCAGCTTTGGGAGAGGGAGTTTCCTGAGGGCTCTGAAGGTTCGAGCAGAAGCCATGTGCCCTGTGCAGGGGATGCTCCCCTCATAGCCAGTGCGGTTGGTCCGAGCGGTGTCTGCAGGCGGAGCCAGAACCACCGCCACGGGTGGACCAGCGGAATGGACTGGCATTTGGAAGAATATGTACAGTTATTTTTCTCTTGGTTGTTTCTTATTGTTCAGTTTGCTTTGCTTTTGACAGCTTTGTTTTATTTTATTTTGATGCCATGTTCGGGCCATGTAAACTATTTCTGGTAATTTTATGTTTTTATTTATGAATAAAGAATGCCATCTCTCATGCCCTTCGTAGCCCCTATTGTCCACCAAGCTGCCCTCCTTCCCCTGACCGTGGCACGGCAGCCACTTGGGTCTTCTCCTTTTGGAAGAAGAAAGGCGACACCCTTCACACCGGTGAAGGAGGTCGAGACCGCCTTCATGAGGTCGGCATCGGCTGGTAAAGCACAAGCCTTGGACTTCCTGCTGGCCCCTGCCACTAGCCAACCCCGTGGCCTCATCTGTGAATGGGCCCCAGGCTGACCCCAAGGTGGAGAAAGGAGACCCACCAAGGGCCATGGTCCTCGACAAAGGCAGAGTCCTCTCTGAAAGAAAACCCCCCAGCCCCAACCTCAGGCTGCCCTGCCTCACTCCTCCAGCTGGTCCACTCACTGTCCAACCCCTTGGCCTGTTGCACATGGCCTCTTGGACAGGAAACCAGAGTGGCTATCATTGCCACTACCCAGGACCTCGGAGCTGGGAAGGTGCAGCCACCACAGGGGCCACCTGTCCTGCCGGCTCAGTGCCAGCCTGCCTTATTCACCTAGACAAGTGTTTCCTACTGCCTTGGGCTCAGATCCTAGGCTCAAAGGGCTTCTACTCAGGTGGCAGGCGACAGAAGGGACATAGAAAGGGAATTAAGAGCGTGAGGCAGCCTACGGAACACAGGAGGGAAAGATGACGATGCCTCTGGCGTAGGAACAATCAGGATGTTCAGGGAAGGTGGTAGGCAGAGGAGGCCTCGGGGGCAAGGGTGGGACAGGAGAGGAGGAAGGAGGAAGGGAAAGAAGAAACATCCCAAGACAGGTGTTCACTCAGCCAGGGTCCCCGCCTGCCCGCACCGGGGCCAGGAGCAGCGCCGCAGGTTGGAGAGATAGGAAGGCCAGGCTGCTGAGAGCCTCCCGAGCCCAAGGGAGGTCGGACGGCTGAGAGTGACTGAGCCGGGACTAGATCCCACATCCGTCAAATTCCAAGCCCACAGCACGGGGCAAAGGGGCACTTGGGCTTGGGGTAACCCTGCCCGTTCTTCCTCCTAGACCTGGCCCGAGGCTGCTGAGCTATTGCATTGGTGACGCCCCCTGAAATATATGTCCCACTGATCACATCCCCGTGTAGCTCCCTCCCCTCGAGTTCGGGCAGGCCCTGGGATGACTCACTTTAACCAAAGTCAGCAGAAATAGTACTTCTGCCAGTTCCAGCCTCAGCTTAGAAGGCCGGGCAGCTTCCACATTTATACTCTTATGGGCCCTGAGCTGCCTTGTAAGAAGACCCCTAGCCTGCTGGAGTGACCCCATGGAACAAGAGGGGTCTTGCTGTCCCAGCTAGACACCAGCTGGGTGCAGCTGAGCGAGTGACCAGGATCCAGCCAAGCCCCATGGAACAGGTTTGCTCCCCACTTTCTCCCTGCCAGAATCCTGACCACATTAAATGGCCGTGTCTTTAAGCCCTAAATTCCGGGTGATTTATTCTGTGGCTTGGAAGTAGATGACCAAAACACTCTGTGGCAACCCCCGTACGTGCCACTCCAGCAAGCCTCTCTCCACCCGAAGGGCTAGGAATAATAGGGAAGCAAAGGACTAGCCCTGGAAATGACTGATCAGTGGCCGGAGGGGTGACAAAGGAGGAAGGGAGCAAAGGCTTTTTCTACCCCACTTCCTCTAAAGTGCTGTTGAGGACGGAAGCCTTCCTTGAGCCCCGAACTTGTTTATTATTTTAGGAAAAAAATAAGAACAAAAGGGAAATGAGATGAAATGATGGGGATGGGGGAGGGGCTTCCCTTCCCCTCGAACAGGCAGCTGGAGCTTCAGCTCGGCCAGCAAGGAGGACAGTCTTGGGGGGGAGGGTCCTCGTCAGGCTGCAGAGACCTTGCAGCTGTGCCTGTGAGGAGGAGCGGGCAATGGGCGCCGAGCGGCCTCCTCAGCAGGTGCTTTCCAAGTTCTGTGAGGAATGTCATGCTGCCCCAAAACCTCTCCCCAACGCAGGCATCGCAAGGCGAAGCAGTAAGCGGCATCGTTCGGTTCACTCCCGTGTGCACGCACGTACTCATTCAACAAATATTCGCTGAGCTCCGACTTGAGGCCCAGCCCTGTTCTCGATACCAGAGCTACAGATGTGACAAAAACAGCTAAAGTCCTTTCTCCTTACGGGCCTCGCACTGTGGAAGTAACAAGGAAAGCAGACGATTCTCCATTCTGACGCGTGCTCTGAAGGGAACACAGGGCGATGCCAACCACTGTGCCTCGCGCTGTGTCTGCAAGGGTGTGGCGGGGCGGGGCGGGGCGGGGGATGGAACAGGGAAAGGAAGGCTGGAGAACCCAAACGTCCCCTCATTTCAACATTTTGGGAGACACCGTCCGTCCCTAATTTGGACGCCACTCTGCCCCCCCAAGTTCCCGCACCTGAAAATCTCGCCCTCCCTTGGGCCTCCGCAGACAGCTTCCTAACGGTCCTCTGAGCTCAGCTTCTCTCCTTACTGCCTCTGAACTTCTCCTGCAGCCCCGAGCAGAGCAGCCCACAACCTCGCCTTTCTCTCCTGCAAAGTCAGCCCTGCCCATCACGTCCAGCAATGGCCACTGACAAGCCTGAAGCGTTAAACATCACTCTTCCGCATGTAAAAACTGTAAACAAAATTTGGCACAATCTTTATGTGGATGCTTAAGTGTAAAATCCCATCTTTCCATGTAACTTGAGTGAGAAATGTTCTGCTTCAATTAATTTATCCACCTACACGTAGTTTTTAAACGTCCGTTAGTTTTGCTGGGAGGGGCCTGCTTTGCCGACCCCGCAGACGGTTATTCAGCTTACTGTATGACCCAGACTGTTCCTCCAATCGCGCCCTGCGGTTTGGAGCTGTCATTGGCCCCCTGCCTTTCTTTCCTTCATCCTCTCTCTCCAATCAGACCCTAGATCCCAGAGGGTCCACTCCCTAAAGCCCGCCCCGCCATCCTCTTTTCTTCCTACAGCCACTGGCCCAGCTGAGGTCATCAGAAGAATCGCAGAATGCCCGAGGGATCTTAGACATCTTCAAAGTCCACCCACCTCACTTTAGCAGATGTGCTAAACAGAGCCCAGAGAGGAAGGAGGGCTGAGTTCCTCAAGGTCGCACAGCTAGCGAAAGACAGACCCGGCCACCGCGAGGACTCTGATAACGCCCCATTCCGGCCCTTTCCCCATCCACACAGAGCAGTCCGGTTTAGCCCCAGTGCTGTTCCCACGGTGCTCTCCTTTGCTCAGACCCCCCAGGGGTTCCCCACTGATGAAGTTCAGTGCCCTCGGCTGGCTTCCCATCTCCACTTTATGGCTCCAACGCCTACCTTAGCAAACCTGAATCTAACCACAGATCAGAGCGCGCTCCCTGAAACATCACATCCACCATCAGCATAAGCTCAGCAAATGCCGAGACGGCCCTCTCGTCAGTCACGATCCTTGTGGGAAAATCCCGCTCTGCTGCCCAGACCCGTCCCACACTGAGACCCAGTCACAGTTGCCTTGATGGGAGGTGGCGTGCCAAGGGGTCCAGTGCTCAATCTGTGGATCAGAGCTGGCTACCCTCCCCTCCGTCGTTACTGTGCTGTGTGACGTTGGATAAGTTACCTAACCTCCCTGTGCTTCAGAGGGTTGTTTGGACTAATGAAACGGGATGATGTTCAATGCAAGTAAGCTGAAGTATTGCTGCTGTCTTTACTACTATCACAATTAATGGTTACCATGATTATTACTATTTGTTAATATATCACTGCTTCAAGCTGTAATGAACTACAGTGGTGCCCCAGGCTCCAGCAGCCCCAGCAAAGCGCCAGCCCTTGGGAACAGCTGACTTCATTTTGGTCAGCTGTCTCCCTCCCCCAGCTTCTCCTTGCAGCTTTCGACTCCAGAAGGCTGGCTTGTGGGGAAAGCCCCAGGGGGAGAGGGCGCAGCTGGGGGAAGGAAGGAACAAAGAAGAACTTGCTAGAGGGTGTGATGGGGTAGGCCTGGGCCTGCGCCAGCCCGTGACACTGACCAAAACCCCTGCCAAAGGGAGAAGCCCGCATCCTGTTTGTTCACCACCCCCAAGCCGAGCCTCTGTTCACTCACGGCCCCGCCCCCACCCCTAGCCTTGCCTCATCGAGCTCAGCCAGAGGGCACATACATTCATGCACACACACACACACGCACACAGTCATGCACATGCCCGTGCACATGCACACGCACCCACAGACACACACAAGCACACACAGGCACAGATCCCCCCTCCATGCTCCCTCCTGTTCCCCGGCCCCTGCTGCCTCATTTAGGGCTAATTGAGCAGGAAGTAGCTAGAGACTGTGTTTGCAATCAGTGTTGGGGGAGGCAAATGAAATTCCTCACACCAAAAGTGACAGGATGGTTTGCCTCCTGTGACCCATCGCCAGTGGCACCTTCTTGGGCTTCAGGACCCAGAGCATGTAGCCCGTGGGTTCAAGGCCAAGGCTCCCTTTGCTTGATTGGTTCTTCCCAGCGAAAGACAAGGGCAGAGCAGGGCAGGCCAGGTGGGGCGGGGGTGCAGCCCATGCCCGGAAGGGAGGTTAACCTGGCCTGGACTGGGGCCAGATGACTTCCCAAACTCGAACTTGCTTCTACCCTGCACAGCGCCCTGCATTTTACACGGCTCAGGGAGCCTGGGCCCCCAGGGCACCAGGCCTGGCCATGGCCATGATGCTGACACCAGGCTGCCTCTTCCTCCCACCCTTCCACAGCCCCAGACCCACTGTGCCTGACAAGCCATAAAAGGTTGTGTCCGAACACGTCTTCCTCCCCACCTGCCCACAGAGGGAGAGAGGCCCACCCTCCCCTCTCAGAGTCCTGAAATTCCACCATTAGAAATGCATTCTTTGGGCTGAGTTTTCAGAAATGTGAATATTCGGGAGAGGTGACCCCTGAGTAAGTGAATGGGATTCTGAAGCATTTGCCAAACTAGAGAAAAGTGGGGTTACGTGAGATTGCTGGGCTCCAGGTCGGAGCTCCAGGAGCTGGGCACGGGCAGGATAAGGGAGCAGGAGTAAGTAGAAGAATGTCAGTCGGTCCAAGGTCACCTCGTTTGTCCCCTCCACTGTCCAAACTCTCCAGGGCCAATCATCCTTCAGCCCTTGAAAGTGCCAGTCCGAGCAACTCAGAGCTCGGCCTGCTCTGTCCTCAGCTTTGGACACCATCAAACTGGACCAAGAGGGCTGCGCACTCAGCCCCCAGGACCATCTATCCCAGCCTGTGCTGTGTAGACAAGGAGCTGAGGGAACCAGGGCCGCCAGAGAAATAAGAATCGAGAAGGAGGCTGAGCACCTCCGCCTGCCCTCTAGCCCCACCAGCCTCCAGCCCAGCTTCCCCAGCCTGGCCCCTGTAAAAGCAAATGCTTTCCAGGGAAATTTTGGCCCCGGCTCCCGTCTGGCTGGGCCTCAGAGACTATACTTAGAAAGCGGGAGGGGTCAGGACGATGCCCACCGGCAGCTCCAGGCCAGAGCTGGCATCACAGAAAGGCACGGCCGCAGGAAAGCCCCGACCCAAAGCCCCGTTTCCCCGGCTGGTCTCCACCTCCCATCTGCTTCCGGAGTCAGAGAAAAGCAAAACGTTCTCAGGCTCATTTTCCCACCGCCATCTTTAAATGTCTTAGTTTAGTAGGGTATTTTCCTACGGCTTATAGATGCCCAAACGGTACGACTGTATCTGAAAAGATAAAGGCCAACCAAGCTACTTACTCTTCTTGTACACACACACACACACGCGCGCGCACACGCGTGTGCACACATACCAATACACATGGGAAAACCAGCAAAAAAAGAGCTCCTTTTCCCCAGTTTCCAGATGTTTTTAGGTTGACGTTGAAAATTAGGACTTGGGATGTGTATGCGTATGTGAGTGAGCGTGTACGTGGGTGGGGTGGGTGCTTCCGTATGGGAGAGGGCACTGCATTTCTTCCACTTCACCCCTACCCCTCACCAGGGAACATGTCAACCTCCAAAAAGTGCCTCCGACACTGGCGAGGTTCCCCAGGGTGGGCTCCAGGACAGACACACGCAGCCTCACCTGGGGAAGCTGTCCCGGCATCGTCTCAAGGACTGGAAGCCAGCGGACCGTGTAGAGAGAAGACCTCACAGTGGGGGCTCAGCAGATCCTCATGGGCGCCGGGGAGGCGGGGCAGGGTGAGAGAGCTGGGCCTTTACTTGCCCCTCACCTGTGCCCACACCCCAGCCACTGCCTGTGGCCGCTCTGAGAAGAGGATTGGCTGTGGCTCAGAGCTCTCGGCGCCGAGGGCAAGTCTCAGGGCTGCTCAGCCGACAGCTGCAGCCGCAGCCACTACAGTCCCAGGGCTGGGGAATGAGTCTCCTCCTGGAGGAGGGTCACGGCCCCCCACCATGGCTTCCCTCTCTTTTCCCCACTCCCCTCTGCACCCACTGTGTTGCCTCTGAACCCTGCACCGAAAACCAAAGCCGTACGGACGGGGGCCTCCATCCTAGCTCTCACCACCCCGCCCTGCCAGCCCTCGTGATGGCGCCAAGACCAAACCAAGAGTCCTGGGCGAAGCTGCACAGGCCCCCTTCCTGCCCGCAAAGACAACTGTGCAGATGCTCAGAGATGCTCCCTCCAGGAGCCAGACCTGTTATGAAACTGGGCAAATTACAAGGAAGAGAAGAAACATTTGTTGAATAAATATCTCCGATGTGCCTAGGTGACAAGCACTTTTTAGGACTCCTTGGATGTCCCCAGCAAATCTCCAGTGGAGGGACTTCAGGCTCGTGGGGGACAGCTGGTCCCACCAGAATTGGGGCTGGCAAGGGAAGGGAACTCGGGGCGTGCTGTGCTGTGACCTTCTATGTGTTAGCCAGGAGCCGGTGCGACAGTTCGGCTGTCGATAACCTCTGAGCAGTGGCCCGGGAAGCTGGCCCAGCACGTCCCTGGCCACCATAGGCGCTCAGTCCTCGGCAGAGGGCTCTGGATGGGGAGCCAGACTCCCCAGAGGCTCCACTGCTGGGTTTCCCACGGGACATCGAGCGAAACCCTCTGAGGCCCAGCTTCCCCTACCCACATGCCGTGGTGAAGGCTCTTCCCCTGAGCTGCTGATAAGGCCACTGCAGGCAGTAAATGACAGAGGAAGTGGCCATTTCCAGGCTATTGTGCTGTACTCGAGGACAGGGGACAGACAAAGAGCTGTACGGATGGGCCTGCGGAGGCTGAGGGCTGGCCACTCGGCGGCTTGGCAAGGCAAAGGAGATCATTCAGCTGCTTCAGCCTCCTGGGCAGGGGGCTGGAGCAGACCAGGGTGGGGAGGGCTCCCCTTGCTTTGTGTCCCAGGAAGGGCAGGCACAGTAACTGGCCCTTCTTTCTCTCCAAAGCGCCAGGAGGAAGGAGACAGCTACTCAGGATCCTTGGGGAAAGCACACTGGTCACGTGCGTGGCTTCACATCCCACAGGAGCCTCGGCACCCTGTCCTGTGAGACATGGTAATCCCCGCTTCACAGGGGCCACAAGTGACCCGGATGCTGCCGAGGTCTCCCCCGTGGCCGGTGGCCATTGGGGTACCACTTGGTGGTCTTTCTCCCGCACCTGCTTTAATCTGTCTCCTGAGGCAAAGAGACAGGCAAGGAGAAAGGGTGACATCTCAAGCCGGTTGCCCCAGCCCCACCTGGATGCCAGCAGCACCCCACCAGCCTGGGCGAGGGCGAGGTAGGGCGAGGTTTGCTGGATGATCACCAAACCAGCTTCCACCCCTGGAGGGCTGCCAGCCAGCGTCTCTGCCGGGGGAGAACGGAGGAGACTGACGAGGGTGTTCCATGGGGACCAAGGGCCCGGCTTGTGGATGCCAGGCCCTTGGTCCCCATGGATCTGCGTGCACGAGGTCTCCCACCTCCACCGTAGGTGGGGGGCGTACAGTGCATAGCAGTCCAGCAAAAACCCTCACCAAGTGGGGACAGAACCGGCCCCGGGTCTATGCTCTGGGCCAGGCTGGGCCTTGTACCCTCTGACCTCCAGCGGCCACCCCCTGTCAGGCCTGGGCGGAGTCCAAATACTTCTTCCTTCACGGTTTCCTCCGGACAGTAAGCTCCTTGAGGATCTCATCCAATCCCCACGCCGTAACCCGGCTCGGAGGCACCCCAATTTGATCAGCATGTATGAGCAAAGCAGGAAGAGCGGGGGAGAAGGCTGAAGCCCCCTCCCTCCCCACCCCTGCTCTGGACGGAAGGCCTTTCTGGCTGTGGAGACGCGAACATGAGTAATTACAGCGTGGGGAGCAGGAGGGATCTGCGTGGAGGAGGGGTGCTCTTGGCTTCCAGTCCTGTTTCCATTTCATTATGTGGTTTAGGGCCCTAGTCACCCCACGGGCTTAATTACGGGAGTGGGGTGACTAGGGCTGGTCTCCCGTCCCCCAGCCACAACAGACTGCGGGGTGTCAGGGCCAGGTCCTCGGGAAACTGCCCAGCAGTGTGGCACAGGCGCAGCAGAGGGCTCTCCACTGTCAGCTTTCTGCCCCTGGAGAAGTCAGGAGAGCTCTCGGCCTGTGTTCTCTTTAGGTGCATTGGGACAAGGCCACCTACCTTTCAGGGCTTTGTGAGTGTCTGAGGGCTGCCTAACAAGTTCCACAGACTGGGTGGCCTGAAACAACAGAAAATTATTGCCTCCCATCCTGGAGGACAGAAGCCCAAAATTAAGATGTGAGCAGGGCCGAGCTCCATCTGGAGGTTCCAGGGCAGGGGTCCCCAAACCCCTGCTGTGTTAGGACCGGGGCTGCACAGCAGGAGGTGAACAGCGGGTGAGCGCGTGAAGCTTCATCTGTATTTGCTGCCGCTCCCCAGCGCTAGCGTCACCGCCTCAGCCCTGCCTCAGATCAGCAGGCATTAGATTCTCATAGGAGCCCCGGTCCCTGGCGCCAAAAAGGTTGGAGACCAGTGGTCTAAGGGTGGTCCTGCTGCTGCTCCCAGCTCCCTGTGGCCCCAGGTGTGCCCTGGCTTGCAGCAACATCACTCCAACCTCTGCCTCGGCTTTCCCTGGCCACCTATGTGCCTTCGATTGTCCCTTCTCTGTGTCTCTGTCTTCTCGTAAGGACACCAGTAATGTTGGATTAGGGGCCGGCTCATCTTAACAAATTACATCTGCAAAGATCCCATTTCCAAATAAGTTCCCATTCTGTGGTACTGGGAGTTAGGATGTCAACGTAGCTCTGGGAGGGACACAGTTCAGCCCATCACAGGGTGCTGGAGGCCTGAGACTAAAGGAGACCATCCAGGCCCCTGTGCCCAGCGCAGACGAAGCAGGCCCGTGGGAGGAGAGGGCCAGACAGGGCCGGGGCCTGGGTGTGTCTGGCGGGCAGTCTTTAACTCCCCGGGTTGTTTAAAGCCGCCCTCCTGTCAAGAAAGGGGTGGGCCCGGGCGGGTAACTCACTCAAGGCAACATGATTTTCCTCAGAATAGACCCAGGTCCCAAGAGTGGGGAATCTGGGGCCGAACCCTTTGAAGTGCTAATGCCGGCCCCTCTGTGCAGCCCTCCCAGAATAATCCAGGCTCGCAGCTGCCACCGGAAGTGCGCCCGCCAGCTGCTCCCGCTCTCCCAGGCCACTGGCTGCAGTCAGGTGGCTGGAGATCAGGCCCCAGGCAGTCCCTGAAATCACCACTTAGCGGGAGGAGGATTAAGGGGACCGAGTGTTCAGTGTTCTGGTGGCAGCTGCGGCCTGATACCTGCTGTCCTGCCAGGCCGTGTGATGACAGGGAAGGGCATGAGAGGCCTTTTGTTTAACAGGCAGCCCCGGGGGCATCTGGGCTCAGTCGTAAGTGGGGGACAGGACCTTTGGTGGTTATTATAAGAATCAGTGAGTGGACTTGGTGACGAGGAGGTACAGAGTCCCCTGTGGCAGAAGGTGTCCCAGCTGGCTGCTCCAGTGACACCATTTTGGCTCCACCTCAAACCCAGAGCGAAAGCCAGCCCCCAGACAACGGGTGGGGGTTCTGCTTTAAAAGCTGGGGCGTGGGAATCAGATAGAGCTGATGGGGTGACTGCTGCTGGCACTGAGCCTCTGTAGGACTTTGGTCAAGTGAGCCACCGCGAGCCTCAGTTTTCTCATCTGTAAAATAGGAATCATATGCCTGCTCATAGGTCACTGGGGGCAGGCGTGAGAAAGTGTAGGCAAAGCACTGTTCAGCGATGTTCAACATCTTTAGGTCCCAGCACCAGCCCTGAAAGGTGGGCAGAGTAAGGGGAGAGGAAGACACAGTGTAGCTCTCAGGTGCCCCTTGGTGCCGAGATCTTGCTCTAGAAACGACTGTTCTTTCCTTCTTCCTCCCTCCCATCTCAAGCATCTGTTCCTTCTCCCCGCTGGTCACATTATGACCTCATCAGGTCATTTGCCTCTTCCAGGGCCCCGTTTCGGATCTGTCTGGGCTGAAGTTAACAAGGCATTGTCCTCAAACAGCCCCCAGCCTGAAGGTAGACAGCCATCAGCTGACACGCCGGGGGCCCACCCAACACCTGGATCGTGGGTGGCAAAGCCGGGAGCAGTGGTGGCTGGGCCTTGGGGTCTAAGGATCCTCTCTTGGGTACGCTCAGGGGCTGGCTGCCTGGGAGTAAGGCCAAGGCTGCCTTCCCCCTTCCCAGAGCTTCTCCTTGGGGGAAGACACCCTCTCTTGGAGGGAACCGGGCTGTGCCACCAAGACTCTGGAGCCTGCAGGGTAAAGGCTTCCTGGACCTGACACCTGCCTGTGCCCCCAGGCCCCTCAGGGACCTCAGTCCTGACCCACAGCAGGCTCTGAAGGGAAGGCATGGGAACTGGGCCTGTATGAGGGACCTGTGGCCGCTGTAACAAAGTACCACAGACAGTGTGTCTTAGACAACAGGCATGTGTTGCCTCACAGTTCTGCAAGTCCAAGAAACGAGATGTCAAAATCGTGTCTGAAACCAACGTGTGGGCAGGGTTGGCTCTCTCTGAGGGCTGTGGGGAGGAGCCTCTCTCCTAGTTTCCGGAGGCTTCCTGGCAATCCTTGGCCTTCCTTGGCTTGCAGCTGAACCCCTCCAGTGTTCACACGGTGTGCTGCCTGCATCCCTGTCTGCTTATGGCAGTCTTTATAAAGATACCTGGGGTGCGCCCACCCTTCTGCATGAGGACCTGGTGTTAATTTAACTAATTAGAGCTGCGACAACCTTATTTCCAAATAAGGGCACGTTTGGAGATATGGGGCCAAGACTTCAGTATAGGAATCTGGGAGACATCACTCGTCCCATAATAACAGGACTTGCAGGTAGAATAGGATTTTGAGCAGAAAAGCAGCATCCCTCCCCCCGCCCGCATTCCATACCAGAGCCAAGAGAGAGAGCTGGAGTAATATAGCTGAGAAAAGGCGAAGGAACCGTGCGCCTGGGCCCCAGGCGGAGGCGGGAGGGAGGTTTCTCTCTCGAAGTTGTGTGCCGCACTTCCGCCCGGCCGCCCCCTGGAGACACCGCGGGCCAGCTCCGCCTGGGCTTCCTTAAGTGCCACTTAGGAACTGCTGACGGTTTGCCTGTGGCTGACCCGAGAGGACGGGAGAGAGGTGACGCAGGGCGTGGCTGGGGCTCCGCCTCCGCGGAGAGCAGCCAGGCGAAGCCGTGGCCAGGGCTTCTGCCCCTCGTGGCTGACACCGCCGCCCTTGGCCCCGTTCCCCTCTGTCCAACAGGGTAACCAGTTGCGCCTGCATTATAGCATAGTTCTGATATTTAAATCAGATGATTCCATGTTTCGATCTCAGCCTGGTGCACAGTAAATCTGTAAATTCCAGCCCCTGCTACCGAGTCCCAGGGAAGAAGAAAGATGTCCTGAGGGAAACACAGGAGGCACCTTTGGGGCAGACGTTGGGACCATGGTGAGAACCAGGTGTGGAAGGAGAGCCGGGAGGGGAAGAGAAATACTCGGACCACTCCCACTCGGGGCGTCTGACAGGACTGCAAAAGGAGGGCCCCTTGTCTGTCCTGCATGCTTGAACTAGGTGTCAACCTGCTCCTTAGAAACACCCTCTTTCTGTATAGCACACTGACACCTTGTGGTGAATAGTGGAAACGCAGCAAGAATCACAGGGCTTTTTTTTTTTAAGTTTAATTTTATTTCTGTGACAAGATTAAAAGCATTGCCACCTGCAGACACACAGACAACCCTGCTAATAGCATCTGGCTCGTCGTTGAATGACTGACAGGAACCCCAGACTGATGAAGGGTTCAAGCCACGATTCGTGATAGTTTTGCTGCTGGCGGCATACCTTCTCATCTGGGCCCAGGACGACCCCAGGGCAGGCCTCAAAAGAGTTGGTCCTTTCTGTGCCCTTAACCATTCCCTAGTGTCAAAGCTGCCAAGGCCTGCCTGACCAAGCCTTCGCCACCCACACCCTCCAGCTGGCAGAAGCAGCCCTGGCTGAGCAGGCATCCCCGGGGCTGCTGCATTAGTATGCTCTGCGGACGACCTGCTGCTGTCAGTCACCTATCCACGAACTAAGACTCAGGCTCTCTTTGCAACAACATGGATGGACCCCGGAGGACATCATGCTAAGTGAACTAAGTCAGACAGAGAAAGACAAATGCTGCACGATCTGACTTATAGGTGGAATCTAAAAACACTGAGCTCATAAAAATAGAGAACGGATGGGTGGTTGCCAGAGGCAGAGGGTCAAGTGAAGGGGGTCAAAAGGTATAAATTTCCTGTTCTAAGATAATCAAATTCTGGGGATGTGATGTATGGCATGGTGATTATAGTTAATAATACTGTATTACGTATTCAAAAGTTGCTAAGAAGGTAAATATTAAAAGTTTTCATCACGAGGAAAAATATTTTAATTGTGTGAGGCAATGGATATTAACTAATCTTATCGCGGCAATCATTTTGCAATATATAGAGGCATCGAATGCTATATACCTTAAACTTATACAATGTCATGTGTCGATTATATCTCAATAAAATTTGTGAGGAAAAGACGATCCAAGCCCTCTCCCTCCTCTTACGGGCACTGAGTTCGGGAGCACTTCCAGCCCTCAAAGGGCTCATTCCCTACATATCAGCGATGACCCAGCCAGGAGCAGTGGTGGCTGGGCCTTGGGGTCTAAGGACCCTCTCTTGGGTGTGCTCAGGGGCTGCCTGGGAGTAAGGCCAAGGCTGCCTTCTCCCTTCCCAGAGCTTCTCCCTGGGGAAGGGCACTCTCTCTTGGAGGGGACAGGGCTATGCCATTGAGACTCTCTGGAGGCTGGGGGTAGAGGCCTCCTGGACCTGACACCTGCCCGTGCCTCCCTGGGCCCTGGGATCCTGTCTAGCTGTGAGGTTGCGAGGGCTCCCTGGTCACTGCCACCTCTGTCCTCTGAGCCCTGCTCCTCGGTGCATCTCATGTAGCAGGAAAGAGAGCTGCTCTTGGTGAGTGGGATGGGTCGGACCTCCAGCTGCCAGGCTGACCAGCCTTGGTACCGGCCTTGGGGTCTCTCCTCTCATAAGGCTGGGAGTGGTGGTGGCAGGTGAGGAAGAGCTCAGTACAGGGTTACTAGGGTGTGCCATTTTGTTTTGCTTTTCTGAAAAAGATGCCAGTCCTGAGCCCCTCTTCCCTCAGACAGCTTTGCCTAGGAATAGAATCCTGCTGACCCCAAGTTTCACCATTTCAGTAAGAAACTCTGCAGGACCCACCTCGATGGCCATAGGTCTCATTACTATAAACAGACATAAGGTCCTGCTCAGGAACTTCTTATTCTAAAAGAACATTGTATTTGGAGAACAAGCTGTGAGTTAGAGCCAGGTCAATCATACACCAACTGTGTGACCTTGGGCAAGTTACTGAATACCTCGCAGGACTGACAATAAATAACATGGAAAGTATCTCGCCAGCCACATAAGAAACACAATAAAATGTAGCTTTCCCTGGACACTTAAGGTATCTTCAGATCAGACGTGCTTCTAAGAAACACGGAGAATTAATATTTCCACCTCGTTTTGAGATCATGCATCATAAAACAGTTTTCATTAACTTTGGGGATGACCTCTGCTCGGATTATTTGCAGACGAGGAAACTAAGGTGAAGTGACTTAAGTCACTGAGGTGGGGCATTGTATTTCTCCACAGCTGCGAATCAGTTCATCATCGGTAAACAAGGAGTTTTTCTTATTTTAAAATAAAAGGTATCCTATTACATAGAAATGGAGGCCCAGAGATTTAACTAATTTTCATATAATCAGTAAGGAATAGGCAGAGCCAGGATTTCTGTGCCCTTACCGATTCTCTAGTGCCTCTCCTAGGCATTTTGCAGCGTTTTTGCTTAAATCTTTAACAGCTTAAAGTAAGTCTTGTCTCCATTTCTATAATAAACAGGGTCAAAGATAGTAACTAACCTGCCTACATTCGGATAGTTCAGTGGTAGAGCATAGATTTCATCTTGGGCCTGTTGTTCTCCAAACCCCACAGCAGAGAAACAGACTGACAGAAGGCCACTCGACTAGATTCCAGGATCCTGAGCTCCCATCCCAGGGCTTCCATCAAATCCAGGCCAATTCCTTGATTCGGGAGTGAAATGCAATAATGTCATCCCGCCTTATCCTGGGGCAGTTGTGAAGAACAAGATAATATGGTGGGTTGAGGTGGGGCTGGGGACAGTGCTGAGAACAGCAGCACTGCTGGACGCTCCCAGGGGTTGAGGACAGCCCTCTCCATATTCCTTCTCTTCACGTAGCAGCGGCAGAGAACTAGGTGCTCCCAGAGAGGTCTAGCCACCTGATTCTGCAGGGACGCCTATGTAAATTCTCGGGTTTCGGTGGAAAGGAAAGACCAGGGAACAGAGCCGACCAGGCAGGCTGGACCAAGATGGCAGGTCTGACCTCCCAAGACCAGGATCTTCTGAGAACTTCCATTCCCAGACGTGGAAAAACAAGCCTTCTTCCACTCCAGGTTTCTGCTCAGGTCTGAGGGGACAGAGCGACGGCTTCCTAAGGTTCGTTTTCTATCCCGTTCTAGAACGGGAGCTCACCACCTACAGAAGAGTGGACCAGGAGTAGAGTGGACCAGGAGTGGGTCAGTGAGTGCAGCGGTGGTCTGGCCTTGGGTAAAACAATTCACTCATTGTGCAAGTTCTTAGAATCCTTGAGTCACATCCTCCAGAGTTTGGTTCGATAATGTACGAGGGGCAGACAAAGGCCAGTCATTTCCTGAGCAAGGTGGTAAGAAAGAATTCCCATCAGATGTCCAGGATGGAGAGTGGGCACAAGCACAAGCACCGGCCCAGGTGGAACCTGAGATCCTGGGATTTCAAAAGCACATGGGCTCCCTCTTCTCCCACCCAGCTGGGGACCTTGAAATAAAGAAACCCATCTTTGCAAAGAATAGGTCCTAGATTTCCAAAAGAAACAGAAATGGCTAAAAGGATTGGAAACTTGGTGGTAACTTGGTTTATGTTTAATATAATATATATTTGAATGCATTAAATTAGCAAGGCTTGTTTCCCCTCCAGGACTAGAAGTTAGGATAGTGGTTTCATCGGGGGAGGGAGTGGGGACAGTCGGTCACTGGAAGGGGGCATGATGGCGACGTCCTAATGAGTTGGGTCTGGTTCCATAGGCATGTTCACTTTGTGAAAATTCATCGAGCTGTCCATGAACGATTTGGGTAATTTTCTATGTATGTTATTTTAATAGAATATCTTTCACAAAATTAAGATTTCGTTTTTTACTTTATTACTATTTTTTAAACAAGAAAGAACACTCAGTGCTAGTAAGGATGCAGTGAAATGAACACATATACTGATGGGAGGGACCATAAGTTGTCAGAACTATTTTTTAGAAGCAGCCTGACAAGTAAGTCTTCCCAAAGTAAGTCTGTCCTATATTTTGGGAAACCTCTTAAGTAAATATCTCAGGATACAGGAAAATATTTATATACCAACAGTATGTGTCTTCGCAGCATACTGTGAAAAGTCGAAAATATCCTAAATGTTAAACAACAGAGGAAATATGGTATATTTATGACAAAATACTACATAGTCATTAAATTGTCTGAATGCTTAGCAAAAGCAGCTTCCCATGCAATTAAGAAAAAAGGTAGGAAGCAAAATTTATGTATCCTTAGTTTCAACTATATTAAAGCACTTGGTCTCATAGTAAATAAAGGTCTAGTTTAAAAAAAAAAAAAGCACTGAGTATATCTTTTAAAAACACAGAAAATAAGAGTTCTAGAAGTTACTCGCTTCCCAAGCAAACCAAATTCTTTGCCATTAAGAAACCCACTCTGACACACTTCTGGTGAGAATGAAAACTGCAGCTGCTTTGGTAGTTCGGCAGCTCCTCCAAAAGTTAAATACAGGGTCACCACGTGTCCCAGCAATCCCACTCCCAAGTGTCTACTCAAGAGAAATAAAACACGTGTCTGCATGAGAACATGTACGCGAATGTTCATAGCAGTGTGGAAGCAGCGCAATTGTCCATCACCTGATGAACCTTGAAAACAAGCTAAGTAAAAGAAGTAGTCACAAAGGACTCCATGTGGTGACTCCACTTATATGATATGTCCAGAACAGGCAAATCCCCAGGGACAGAGCGGTTAGTGGTTGCCTAGGACTGATATAGGTCATGGCGGAGGGAGGATGGTATCAAAACACTATAAAACGGATCATGGTGACAGTTGCACAACCCTGTGACTATACCAAAAGCACTGAATGGCACACTTAAAGTGGATGACTTGTATGGTAAGTGAATTATATCT
>NW_024343732.1:2940060-3124663 GCF_902729225.1 Pteropus medius | reverse complement strand
CTGATGGAGAATCCGAAGTTATCAGTAAAGAACTATTTTACAGCCTGGATGCAAGCCTCCCAAAGTAGTCTGTCCATTCTGGGAAACCCTGCAACATCTCAGGAAAAATATGAGATAATTAACAGATGTAAGTCTCTCACATACCAGAAAAGCCTGAAGACCTATAAAATGCTAAACAACAGAGGAAATATATATTTAAGATGTAAAATACTTTTAGTCATTAAATTGGTTCATTGAAGTGCCATTCTAAATTAAGCAAATTATGTATCCTGAGTTTGAACTATATTGCACTTGTCCCAGGTAAATAACTAGTTTTAAAAAAAAGCACTGAGTATATCTTTTAAAACACAGAAAAAATAAGAGTTCTCCCAAGCAAATCTTTGCCATATTGGTTAGTCCCACTCTGACACTTCAGAGAATGAAACTGTTGGCTTTGGTGAATTCCAGCAGCCTCCAAAGTTAAATACAGGGTCACCACGTGGTCCCAGCAATCCCAATTCCAAGCACTCAAGAGAGAACAAACACATTTGGTATGAGAACATGTCTGTTAGCAGGAAGTAAAGTTTAACCATCACCGATGAACCTTGAAACAAGCTGGTAAAACAAGCGTAGTCTAAAGACCTGTGGTGACTCACCCCAAGGGATATATCCAGGCAACCCCAGGGACAGAGTGTTAGTGGTTGCCCAGGGACTGATGAGAATTGTTGAGGAGACGGATCAAACATAGCAAACGGATCATGGTGATAACCTGTGATCATACCAAAAGCACTGGATACCACTTAAAGTGGATGATTCTGTGGGCTTGTAAGGGAATTGATCTCACAGTTTCCTCGCCTTATTGGAAAACCTTCCAGTAACTATTCTCCTGCACGACCTGCAGTGAGCGGTCCGGGGCATATTCAGAGCTTCAGGTCATGACCTGTCAGGGCAGATCCTCCTGTAAATCCTGACGTGCAGGCCAAACCTGCAATGAAACTTCTCAGGCCAGCCCTTACCGGCTTAGAATGTCTTTCACACTCAGGCTTTTGTATCTTTCATACTCCTTGGCAAACGCAAAGGTAACTGCCTGGTATTCTCACAGGGTGTCGAAGCACTTAGAGGGACCTTTCCTGGGCCAAGTCTCTCTGGGTGCCCAGGGAGAAGCACACACGTTTCAGCCTTGACCCTGTCCCTGCCTTCAAGTGGGGTTGGGGGTTGGGCTTCCAGCTTGGCTCACACTTCGGCCTCACCTCCTTCCCACGCTCCCACAGGACTCAGCCTCCCCACTCTAGTTCCTGAGGTCTCATGATGGGAAGTAGAAGAAGCGCCAGAAAGGATGGATGGAGAATAGACTCCTCCATCTTCCCAGAGGCTTTGATGCAAGCAGCCAAATGAGACAGAGTAGTGGGCCCATGAGGATAAAGGGACTTTTAAGAAGTCCTGCTAGGGGACCACAGTTCCTTCACGGGAGTTTAAGAAATCCAAACAGAAGAACTTGATTTTGAAATTACCTTTATTACATGAGCTGTATAAAACAACAGTTAAACTGATATCACTCAGATTGGACACCATGGCTCATGGTTTTCTAAGTGACTGTACCGAGAGTTTATAGCTTACACATCTCTCTTCTTGACATGGCTCCTACAATCCTGTATACTCGGTCCATGCGAGAAAGAAGTCATAATTGCCTCGGGCTTTGGCTTAACAGGATGGGTGAGCAAAGCTACAGTTGGCAACGCCGTGATGTTAAGGGATTCTATATGACAAAATGTTAATAGTTTCCTCTGAATGGGAGGCTTATGGAATTCTTACTTCTTTGTACTCCAGTCTTACCAAAACAATGTGTATCTATCTATCAAGGAAGCCATTAGTGAAACTTGCCTAGTGCTAGATTACACGTGAGTGCTACCAATAGCAGGTCCTGGGGAAAAGTATGGTAGAGCTGGAGACCAGCGTGTATCAGCTCAGGTAATAAAGGTAATTTCAGAGCATACTGAGCTTGCATTGGAGTCCTGGCCTCCACGAAAGTCAGTCTGAAGACCATGCTCAGTGTTTCCATGACGTTGGTTCCAGCTACCTGCTTAGAAGAAAACTTGATTCTCGTGGGCCGAGACTATGTTTTGGAGACCTTCTTCTTCTAGGTGATGTGGGCCATCACTTGCAAAATTCTTAATCTTTTTAGTAAACCTAGTTAAGTTTTTTCTTTCTTCCTTTCTTTGGAGAAAAACCTTCTCCCTCAAACTTAGATAATTACGTGGAAACTGGTGACTCAGGTCCTCTGGCTGTTGATAAAGATCTTTGAAACTCAGCATTCTCCTTGGCCCATTATAAGGCAGGAATGGCTTTAGGCTAAAACAGGGCCTTTAGAGTCCCAGAAGGGAGGGAACCTTTTACCCAAGTTTTTTTTTTCCTTTTTACAAAATATATTGGTCAAGCCTGATTTCCTGTACCCGCTTGATAGGCAAATCAATAATAGAAATATACCTAGATATATGATTCAAGTAACAAGTTTATATCTTTTTTCTTGTCTAGGGACAGAGGTAGCACTTTGGCAGGAAACCCAAGACCCTGTCTTGACTAAGGCAGAGAGGGAAGGAGCTCCATGAAACCCCAATAGGCAAGGATGATGACCCTCCTCAGCGGGAAGCAGATACAGAAGAGACCTCCCGTCCCTCAACATCCATACTAATAAAAGGGGGGTTCATGGTTCTTAGCAAAGGGTTAGGCTGGAAAGTTAGGGGGTTTCGGGTCGACCTGCAAAGACACTCAGGTCATCCTATTCTAGGAAGGGTATGCCCTAGTCCACCCACAATTAAGCAAGCTAGAAGGCATTTGGGGGCTCAAAATAACTCATACAAGGAAACAAGTAAGCAGATAACTGGATACTAGTTTCAGCCAGTCACTTGCACCTGCGCAATGAAGACCCCAGCAACCTTCAGCTCACCTGACTCTCATTATACCATCAATATAATATCATTATAACAGACTGAATTCTAGGAACGAACACGCGCTGAAAGCAAATGAGTCACTGGGTCCTGTTCATCTTAGTTGTCAATCAAAAAAGCCCACCTCTCTAAGAAAAGTCACCGGCCACAGCAAATAGGAATAAAAACCCCAAAGACTTTGTTACCAGGCCTTTTGAACCACGCTTCTCTTGCTCAGATTTGCTTCCACATCTGGAAGTGCACTTTCCCTTCTAATAAAGCTTTCTTCACTGCTGTATTTTGTTGTCTTGCTCAATTCTGTGTTCGAGACATCAAGAGCCTGGATGACACAGCAAGAGGGGAACCCCACTCTCTGGTAACACATGGATAGTATAAAGCTAAGAACAGAAGTACAAAGATCCTTGTTCTAGAAGGTTCGATCTGGACCCTAATTCTATTCGGGTATTAAAGAGGTAGTTCAATCATAAAGTGAGGGATGGTTGAGGGAACTGGAAATATGTAGAGTGAAGAAGACTTAGAAGAAATGGCAACTGCCTTCAAAGCGGGGGAGGATTATCACATGGAAGCGCCCTGGGGGCCGGGCCGAGGATGGCACTGTGGGAAGTTACAGAGGCAAGTTTTGCCTTGATTTAGGAAGAACATTCCGACCCCCAGAGAGGCCCATCCCTGGAGTGGACTGCCTCCTGAGACAGCTCCACATTCACGAGAAGCTGGGGCTCACTGTTTCAGGTGCTGAAAAGGGGCCTTTAGACAGTCTTCGGGAGAGAATTGGACCACATAATCTCTGTGGTCCTTCTAACCCAACCTCATTGCACCAACTTTGGCTTGTTTTAGTTTACTTTCATTAGAGCATGTTCCCTTGTGGACCTCAGGCTAATGCATAGCTCCGAAAAGCCACCATTGGATTCAGCGACCCACTGACTGCCCTGCCGCTGCAGCTGCGAATTGCCCATCTCCGTGTCTGGAGCTCAGTGTTCAGCCCGTGCGTGGCTGCTCCGGAGCTACTGCCCTCTTGTGGAAATGAAGAATGCAACTGTTTAGAAAATCAATCAAGACGCGTTTTGAGGCTATTGTCTAACTACACGCACACGCACGCCGCACACACACACACACACACGCACACACGAACCTATCTTACCTCCCCACAAAAGCTTCGCTTCGCTTTTTGGTGTGAGCCCTGAAGTTCTTGACCCTAGCCCATCAGGGCCTCTAGTTTATATTCACACCACCATTACGTCCCGTAAAGTACTGAAGCGTTAGGCACGACAAGAAAGTCCTGGTTTCCACAGCACGGCTGGAATTTGCACGTGCCTATTTCAGGTTATGGAGTGACCTTGGACATCAATGCAGTGTTATGGAAAGAGCACTTGGAGCAGATTTAAAGTCCCAGGTTCTACTTCGCATTCTGCCATTCCTTATGTGACCTTGAACAAGTCACAGATTTCTTATATTTATAAAATGCTTTGGCGCCTGGAAATGAGATCCTTTGGAGAAAAGTCGCCTGTCATATGTGTACTACATGCAGCTGCTGATCCCGACAAATGGCAGTGTTTTGCTCTAGGCCTGGGACCCTCAGGCGCCCACAAAGGAGCCTGGCCAACCCCAGATCTTGTTCATCTGTGCCTTCAGAAGCCTCAGGAATGGCCACAGGCTGAGGCTTGTCTTTCCCTTAAAAAGGAACTGCGGTGGACAAATCAGGGAGGGGTCAGCAATTCCTGGGGTGCCCAGGTCCCCAAGCACATCAAGTTTTCCAAGCAGGTTCTGCCAATCTTGCTGAGGATACAAAGCTTCGTGACTGATTAGTCACTGGAAGAGATTCCTCATTGTTTCTCGACATTAGTCACCTGCTCACTGTTGCCGCCGCAAGGGCTTCATATGAGGAGGCAGCCGAGGACACCACATGGTTTGCTCGAGTGTTAGGCAGGTGTTCAGCTCCCACCTGGAAACAGTTTGAAATGAAACCACAGTTAGCAGCTGAGTAAGGAACATGACTTTCATTTGTGTGTGTGTGAGCGTGCACACGCACGTGTGTGATAAACCTGTACTTAAATGAAGAGTCGAGGAAACGGGATAAAGTTAACAGGCAATTAGTGATTGGTTATTTATGAAGGGCATCATAAACAATGGAAGAATGGACCTATAATATAATTACACAAACTGTTGCTGGGACCCTGCAGTTATTTCAAGGAGTTTGAGGAGCAGGGAAAAGCCATTGCCAGTGCAGGATGTAAGAAATGCAGCTCTCAAGGGGCAGGACTGTAATCACCTGACTCAGCGTTCCCATTTCCAGGAACTAAACAGTCCCCACACCAAACAGAGTATGTGTATAGAGTACAAAGTATTTTGCATCATTTTTAAAATTTTTAACTTCATAATACATCAGTGTATTCAGGACATCTCTCCATATCGGCATATATATCTGTCATTCGTTATAAAGACTCCGTAATATTCTTTTGTATTCATTTACTATCATTTATCTAATTAATCCCTATTAATAGATATTTAGATTGTTTCTAATTTTCTATATTACAAACAATACTGCAATTGCCTTAGAAGATGCTATATTAATTTATACTTTTATTGTTTTTTTAACATAAGAAATATTGAATTCCTTTTTTAATTTTTCAATTACAGTTGACATTCAATATTATTTTATATTAGTTTCAGGTATATGGCATAGCGGTTAGACATATAATTTATGAAGTGATCCCTCAATAAGTCTAATACAACCTAGCACCATACATATTTATTGCAGTATTATGGACTATATTCCCTATGCTGTACTTTATATCCCCATGATTATGTTGTAGCTACCAATTTGTGCTTCTTAATCCCTTCACCTTTTTCACCCAGCCCTCCAACCTATTCCCATGGCAACCATCAGTTTGTCCTCTGTATCTATGAGTCTGTTTCTGTTTTGTTTGGTCTTTAGATTCTACATAGGAGTGAAGTCGTATGGTATTTGTCTTTCTCTGTCTTATTTCATTTAGCATAATACCCTCTAGGTCCATCCATATTGTCGCAAATGGTAAGATTTTATTCTCTTTTTTATGGCTAATATTCTATTGTATATATACCACTTCTTTATCCAATTGTCTACTGATGGGCACAGAGGTTGCTTCACCATCTTGGCTGTTATACATAATGTTGCCATGAACATATGGATGCATATATCTTTTCAAATTAGTGTTTTAGATTTCTTTGGATAAATACCCAGAAGTGGAATTGCTGGGTCATTTATTGTGTGAATACTTTTTAGTTTGATGTAGCACCATTTATTTTTTCTTGTTTCCCTTGCCCAAGGAGACATATTAAAATATATATAGAGATATTACTAAGAATAGTGTCAGAGAGTTTACTGCCTATTTTTAATTTTTTGAGGAACCTCCATATTGTTTTCCATAGTGGCTGCACCAATTTGCAATCCCACCAACAATGCATGAGTCCCCTTTTCTCCACCAACAAATCCTCACCAGCATTTGTTTGTTAATTGATGATAGCCATTCTGACAGGTGTGAGGTGATATCTCATTGTGATTTTAATTTACATTTCTCTAATTAGTGACATGGAGCATCTGCATGTCCTCTTTGGAGAATTATTCAGGTCCTCTGCCTATTTTTTAATTAAATTGTTTGGGTTTTTTGGTATTAAGTCGTATGAGATCTTTATAAATTTTGGATATTAACCCCTTATTGGATGTATCATTGGCAAATATCTTCTCCTAATAGGTAAGTTGTCTGTTTTGGTTTCCTTTATTGTGCGAATACGTTTTAGTTTGATGTAGCACCATTTTTTTTTTCTTGTTTCCCTTGCCCAAGGAGACATATTAAAATATATATAGAGATATTACTAAGAATAGTGTCAGAGAGTTTACTGCCTATTTTTTTCTTTTAGGTGTTCTATGGTTTCAGGTCTTTATGTCTTTAACTCATTTTGAGTTTATTGTGTACGGTACAAGGTGGTCGTTTCATTTTTTCGTATGTATCTGTCCAGTTTTCCCAATCCCATTTGTTGAAGAGACCATCTTTTGCCCCATTATTTATTCTTGAGTCCTTCGTCATAAGATTAAATGACCATATATAGGTGTGGATTTATTTCTGGGCTCTCTATTCTGTTTCATTGATCCATGTGTGTTTTTATGCTGGTACTATGCCATTTTGATTACTACAGTTTTCTAGTATAGTTTGATATCAGGTAGCATACCTCTAACTTCATTCTTTTTCAAGATTGCTTTGGCTATTCAGGATCTTTTGTGGTTCTAAATAAATTTTATGATTGTTTTTGTTGTGAAAAATGTCGTTATTTTTAAAGGGATTGCTACAGATTGCTTTGGGTAGTATGGACATTTTAACGATGTTAATTCTTCCTAACCTTGAGCATAGTATATGTTTCCATTTATCTTCTTCAGTTTCTTTCTTCAATGTCTTATCATTTTGAAGTATATATAGGTCTTTTACCTAGTTGGTTAAATTTATTACTGGGTATTTTTTTTTTTAATGCAGTTGTAATTGGGATTGTCTTCTTGATTTCCAATAGTTCGTTATTGGTGTCTAAAAATGCAACCAATTTCTAAGTATTAATTTCACATCCTACTTTACTGATTTCATTTAAAGTTCTAATAGTTTTTTGTAGAATCTTAAGGGAGCTCTATATATAGTACCACATGACTTTCATTTTCAAAACCCATTTCTTTATACTTGTTTTCCCACAAAAGATCATCCTCCTTCAAAAATGGCTGCTAAGTTTTTGTTGTAATCTCTAAATGATATTTTTAGTTTAGCCTGGGGAATTATTTTCTGTTATCCCCTAATACTGGAGTAAGCTAACTTCCCTTTACTAGCATAATGGAAAATGTCAAAAGCAGACAATGCTTTGTTGACCTCAGACACCTTGCGCCACCCACACTTGCTGAAAAGAAAACATCCAAATGAAGTATTTATTACATTGGTCTGAAAACTTTTTTTCACTTACAGGGATTCTCACAAACTGAAGTGACAGTCAACTGCTAGCAATAAATGTTTCATGAGTCATTTAATTCTCTGACCTTTGAAGATACTTCTCCCAAATACTTTAAGCCAACTGAAATGAAAAATTTTTAATTTGATCATAGCGAGGGTCTATATGAAAGCATCATTTTAATGAGTCTTTTAATCAGGTCTTATCACTGGTACAAAAAGTACACTAAGAAAATGTTTTCACTGAAAAGTAAGAAACTAAGAAGAGTACTACTTAATCAACTAATAATCTTAAGTAGTATGTAAGAATAAATCGTCAATCTGCCATAATTAAAGATTGTTAATAAAAGTAGCCTACTGTATCTGCCATGGACCAGGCACTGTGCTGGTGTTTTACACACAGAATCTCTAGTCCCTGTGATAACTCTAAAGGGCACATAAGCAAACAGACTCAAACTTGTTAAGACTCAGCAAGGCCACATAGTGGCCGCACCAGCATTAGAACACAGGCCTGCCCATTTCTCACCATGACTGGGTTCTTTCCTCTACAGCAGGGGTCCCCAAACCCCGGGCTGTGGACTGGTACCAGTCCGTGGCCTGCAAGGAAGCGGGCTGCACAGCAGGAGGGGAGTGGCAGGCAAGCAAGCGAAGCTTCATCTGCGTTTGCAGATGTTCCCCAGCGTTAGCATCGCCGCCTCAGCTCCACCTCAGATCATCAGGCATTAGACTCTCGTAAGAGCACCAGTCCCTGGTGCCAGAAAGGTTGGGGAGTGCTGGTCTACATCTCCTACAAACAGCCTTGAAGACGGAGAAAACGCAGGCTCCCGTGAAGCTACACCCTGTTGCTGTAACCAGCATGTTTTCTCAATATACTGGACATCTATATAAACTTTTATTTGAAGCAAGTTTTGGCTTGCTTAAATATGTAGTTCATTTTCTATTTATCACCCACCTGGAAATGTTTGAAACAAAAACTGCTATAGAACACCTGCAGTAACTCCAATCTTGGGTCAAACTACAGTATGCTGGAAGAGAGATTACTGAAAAGAGTTTGAAAGATGGAGGGTACAATACTTGGGCCGTGTTCCTACAACCAAGGGGTCGGTTCACAATACTGGTTATGATGTTGAAACCTGCGAATCAAAGAGGTGCATTATTATATATTATATATGTGCTTGTTGCTATTGTTTTTTATGATTAGAAGATACAGAGTCACTTTAGGTCACTTCCATTTAACTTAATATTTATTTTCATTTTATATCCAGATGTCACATTTTCTACATTAAAATATAATCATGCTGACTCCCCCAACCCCCTCACCCCCTCCAAGAAAAAACTTTACACAACTTGAAAGATGGAATGCACAGAGAAGTTGCTATTGCACCCAAGTAACGAAGAACACAGAGAGACCACACAGTAGACATGGCAGAGTGCATAGAAGGCAGCTCAGGGCTCACAGCAGGAAGGAGCAGGAATCAGAAGGCTAAAGCTTTTAAATGCTATTACTTGTGCCACAAAATTACCCTGAAGGAGCAGAGACAGGTCAGAAAGCAGGACCAAATACAGGGTTTTTCTAAAGGCTGCTCTCTAACAGAGTTTAAAATATCCACACCCAGCAGGGCTTCCTCCCTCCACCTTGCCTTCAGCATCTGGCAAACACTTTAGAAACTTACACCACTGTTAGCATGTCTGAATGAAAAACGGGTTTAGGTTTTGTTTTTTTTTAATCGTACCCCAACTCTTTCCAATCAACTCTAGTTATTTTAGTTATGATTCCTCTGCATGGGAACCCAGTAAGGATCCCGGTAAGGGTCAAGACAAGGCATCTCACTTCTATCAGATCAATGCCAGCTGTGCAAAAGCCGCATGATTCTGTGTTACTCAGAGGGAGGGAGAACAGTCAGACAGGACCCCCCCACTAACGCGTACCGAAGAGGAAGAAGAACGCCCTTTCTAGTGTATTCATTAAATAGGAAAGAGCAGGTGGACAGTGAAAACCATCTGCTTAGGGCAGCAGCACAGACCCAGAGGCACACCAAACATCCGAAACACTGCTCAGCAGCGCCTCTGGGCTCTTCTGAGAGGATGCTTCTTTCATCCCCATCCTCGCCCTAATTTGGAGATGAAAGCATTTAACTTTATTTAGATAGTGATACTCTTGAGGGGGTGGAGAGGTAAGGTCTGGGAGACCCAAATAATGAGGACATTATTAGGCAACTAACTACCCCACTATGTACAAATACACACGTCGGTAAGAAAACTTTACCTCCATCCCTGTAGCTACTTTAAACAAAGCGCTGAAGATACAGGTTCTCTGAACAGGGGATATTTTAAAGTCTGTTAGCAGTTTAAGACATGGCAACACTGGCACGATATGTCACCTTTCTTTGCTTTTAATTACAGGGTAACACGGTAAACTCCAGCACAGAGGTGCGGACGGGGGAGCGCAAAGGAATACAGAAAAGAGAACGAGCACTTCACAAGCGCAACCAGCCAGCAGGGCGGCGGCGGCTAGTGCTTGGCGGAGTCTCGAGGATAGAATTCGCTCAGGGTGCTCTGAGGGATCCTCTTCAGCATTTCTTTGGGGAAGATTCGGAGCAGCTGCCAGCCAATGTCCAAAGTCTCGTAGACAGTGCGATTTTCGTAAGGACCTTACAAAAAATTGAGATTGGATGAATAAAGGCAAACTAGTTCCAACTGATCAGTATTAGTCAGCGCTGGGAGCACCGAGTATAAACAAGAGACGGCGCTTAGATCTCCCAGGACTGGACATGACTGCATGGAGAAATGAGACCACGGACAACAAGCACCGCCGGAAGCAGAGGGACAAGAGGCACTGGGGACAGGGACAGCAGGCAGTCTCGTGAGTGTGCGGGGACGGGGAGGGGGAGAGTTCGCTTTTTTTGAAAACTCGGTAGGACCTAAATACCTCGAGCAGTGGGAACTAACCCAGTGTTCTGTCCAGAAAGGAGTGAGAAAAAGAGCTTCCCAGGAGCAGAGGCCGACAGAGGCCGGCACAGATACTCGGAAAGCCTTAAATGCCAATTAAGCATCCGAATAGGTCAGTGGTTTCCAAAGTTGTTGTTATTATTTTAATAGCAGAAGCATCCTTATCAGGCAAATAAATCTCATTTCTTAACTAAGGAATCAGAGTGGCTAAAGTTCTGGGTTCTTTACCAGAAGAACCTCACTTTTAACTTTTAAGGTATTAAGGTCTGTGTTAAAAAACCACAAAACAAAAAAAGAAGCATACATATTTTGGGGATTTTAATGTTAAGAAAAAATGTATCACTTAAATAGGAAAGTGCACAAATTCTAAGTGTACAGCTTGATGCATTATTCTAAAATAAACACATCCATTCTTAATACCACTGAGTTCAGTAATAGAATATTAGCAGCATTAGCAGGGGTGGCAGGGGAGAGACCAAGCAAAACAGCTTGAAAATCCTAAACACGCTATGAAATAAAAATCATTATGGACTTTTCAGTAGAGGGACAATCAATAAAATTAGTACTGAATTTACTAAACAGTATCTAAGAAGTCAGGGAGACTGGTGAAAAAGCCGGCACTAATGGCCAGGGATGATGAAACTAAAGGTTTGGACTAGGCCTCAAGACTCAAAGCATGGTCCGACTCAAAGAGTGGTCAGACATCAGTAGCTTCTGCACCACTCTGGAAGTTAAGGACAATGCCCAGTTCCGTGCTTGGGCTAATCAGGACAATGGCCGTGCCAGAGGCGGACAGAGACTGAAAAGGGAACTGCTAGGCAGGTGATCAGGTGGGAAACACTCTGGTTCTGACCATGCTGAGGCAGAGGAATGGTGGCACAGACAAAGGTGTCCCAGGTGGAGATGTGGGATTAGGGCTTCAGAAAGATTATAAAGATCACACATAGCAATTCGGTCAACAGTGCAGGACAAAAGGCAAAGCCGGAGGTGGAAAAGCACAGAAAGAACAGGCAACTAGGCCTTTGGAAACAGAAACAATTAAGAAGCAGGAAGATAAGCAATCAGAAAAGGAGATGAAAACAGATAAATCAGAAAAGCCCCAAAGCCCGAAAGCCAGGGGAGATGGCTGCAGAGAGGGTGAGAGGAGGGGGCCCCGGGGAGGCTGGTTGTAGGGAAGGGAGGAAGTGAGGGGGAGCTAAGTAACCGGACAACGGACCTGAAGGCAGAGGGGGAGGAACCAGCGGGCTAAGTACAAAGACATGACAGGCAGAGGGAAAACCATATAGGGACCAATGTAAATTCTCTCGGGCTGGGAAAGAGGTCTTCGAATCTACATATGAGGCTATTTATGTTTGTAAGAAAATAATCATCTTACCCTGAGCAATGAAGTTCCTCTCGAACTTCTGCAGAAATTCCAGGTAAAGAAGATCATCTGAGGTAAGAGCTTCTTCTCCAACTACAGCTTTCATGGCTTGTACGTCCTTCCCGATAGCATAGCACGCATACTAAAGAGAAAAGGGTTTACAGGAAGGGAGCTGAGAGTTCATACGTGTTAAGAGCAATCCGGGCTGTGAAGTGTACTGCTGCAGCTCTCTCCATAAAAGGCCACAGAAGGAATTTCACGTTGTTTACAAACATAATTCACATAAAATTCATATGAAAGTAGCAGAAGGACTTTATTACAAAGCAGTCTCACTTAGAAAGGAGTCGTTACAGCAGACATTACTAATGCTCTACAAAAATACGCCTTCTCGGGGTGTCACTGAGCTTGCATTTTATAAAGCATTTGAAAATCCATCTTGAAGTTATTTTCAAGAAAAATATTTGTGATATCAGGTTTACCATATCTACTTTAAGGTCAAAAGTACTTTTCTTTATTTGTGCCTAGTGTACAGTCTCCCATCACCATAGAAACCAAGGACTTCACAGAATATATAAAGCTGCATCCCTTGGTGTTCCGGTGACTGCTTAACATGCTATACAAGAAATGAGAGTGCCCTTTCAGGAACCCTGCAATCATTACTGAGGTTACTAATAAAAACTTAAAACCACCTTATGGCTCGGTGTTTATAATCTACCTTTTACAGCATTAGATGTGGCTTTCAAGCATATGGTTTTTCATCTTGGTTATCAGCAGCATCTATCCTCATGAAAAAAGACTGCTTGGTTGCAATGAATGCTTATGTATTCCACATAAACCTGTACTAACATTCTACGTGGACAGGGCAGGGGGAAGAAAAGTGAATGGGAGAAGGATAAGAGGTCTAAGGCAGCAGAGAGAATGGACTATGGAAGGTATTCAAGCACCCCCCTTAGAGGATACACGTACCAGCTGGTTGGATACATCGGCATGGTCCTTTCTGGTCATACCTTCCCCAATAGCAGACTTCATTAACCGTGACAATGACGGTAACACATTAATAGGCGGGTAAATCTTAGGTAGAACGGGAGGGGGAAAATATTATATTTAAGTACAAAATTCAAACTTTACTGGTAGTAAAGAAACATTTTGCAACTCATTATTATTCCTTAAATTACATAAAAGAGCTACAATTGTTTCCTTGATGAGTTCTAATGTTTTCCTGGTAAGAAAACACTTTATGGTATAGTATTTATTTAAAAAAACAAATCCAAAAAGTGAAATCTATAAAACAGTACAAGATTATATTGAAAAACTGAATTTTCAGTACCTGCCTGTAGTATCGAATCTAAACAGTCTTCTGAATTCTGACTCAAAATCACATACAAAATAAAAAGAATAACAACTCCACCTAAAAGCTGGTATGAAGCTGGCATGTATTATAGAAGCCTCGAAAATCTGTTTTTAATTATTTGACCATAAAAAAGAATGAAATCTTGTCATTTGTGACAACATGGATGGACTTTGTGGGTATTACGCTGAGTGAAATAAGTCAAACAGAAAAAGATAAATACCATATGGAATCTAAAAAAAACAAAAACAAACAAAAAACCGTGAGCTCATGGATACAGATTGGCAGGGAGTGGCGGTGGGGAGACAAGAGGCGTGAAGGGGGCAAAAGGTAAAATTTCCGGTTATAAAATGATTACGTCAAGGGGATGTCAAGTACAGCATGGAGACTACAGTTAATAAAATTGCATGGCATATTTGAAAGTAGCTAGAAGATTGGATCTTAAAAGTTTTCATCACAAGAAAAAAAATTTCTAACTATAGCGATGAATGTGAACTGGACCTGCGGTGGTGATCATTTTGCAATATATACAAATACCGAATCATTATGCTGTACATCTGAAACTAATTATCCCTCGATACAAAAATAAAAAATAAAAAAATCTGTTTTTGTATTAATAAAACAAGACTGGTAGATTGCACTGTTATGGGATAGAACACCCACAAAAGTTCTTTGAGACACCTAACTCCATTTTAAGGCACAATAAAGAAAAGTGGAAATTTAATTCTTAATTCTGGTATTCTTATCTACACCAGGATTTTGTAGTAAAACTGTCATTTTGCTTAAAGTCACAAAAGTTTTCCCACAGGCTAATTGATATACACAAGAGTTCTTACGGCATATCTCATCACATTAGAATGAAATGACAAATGAAACAAAATGACGTTGAGGATCTGCTATATATAGACATGACAATTTTATAAGTTATATCAAAATCAAGTTAATAATTTCTAAAATAAATAGATAGATAGATAGATAGATAGATAGATAGACAGATAGATAGATAGATAGATAAATATTAAAAAATCCTAAAGGCAAAGTCTAAGTCACGAAAGAGTAAATGAAGAGTAGATTTATAAGCTTTACAGCACTGCCCAAATGTCAAATACCTGTCTGTTGTGTAGCTGTCTGTCCACATAGATCTGCCCCTCTGTGATATATCCAGTCAAGTCAGGGATGGGGTGAGTGATATCTACCAGAGGAAGATATCTGATATCAGTTAAAGTCTCCATCTCATATAAACAAAGGCACAGGAAGTCGACAGGCATTAGCCACAGTATTACCTGAAGCAGTGTTATATAAAACAATTTTTGCGTAATGGAAAAGTTCCATTATTTGTGCTGTCCAATTCGGTAGCAAAATGTGGCCACTGAGCACGTAAAATGTGACTCATGTAACTCAAAAACTTTATACTTCAAATTTTATCTAATTTTAATTAACTTTAGAATTTAGAGAGGGAAATGTGGCTAGAGGTTACCATATTGGACAGTTTATTAGGTTGCAGCAAAATTAGATATGCGTTGGCATATGAGGTAAATTAGCTGCATTCATAAAAGTACAATTTCTCCTAGTTATGTGATCTCTCCCCAAAATATAAATAAAACTCCATTTTAAACACGAAGTTCTCTTGCAGAGATTTGCCAGTTTGATGTATACTTTTGATGAGAGAATATTCCTAGCTCATAAGCTATTTCAACATGGAAAATATAGCAAGACTTTCTAAATCTGCTAAATTACATAAAGTAATTTTGTAGCTACTTTCTTGGAACAAATAATTTTCATATCAGAGTCAGCAAAGTATACCAGTTCATGTGATTTATGAATTCTAAAGCTACCACCTCCTACCCTGACAGACACTTTACCTCCCTGTGCCTCAGATTAGAGCATCTATCTCAAAGTTGCCATGAGGACCAAATAAGTCAATATTTATAAAGCATTTAGAACAGTGCTCAATTATAGTGAATTACTGCTGCTTCTGAACATATCTTATAAAAGTGCTTTTTAAAAACTGAAATAGGACTAAAAGGCAGTAACGTAAGAGGAATGCTGAGTCTCACCCAGGAGCCACTCTGAGCACACACTGAGAAAACACAGTAATTTTTAACCAGCCTTTGGTGATCATTCTGTCTCTAGTCTTGTGGCATTTACTATTTGCGCTCTTCATCTGACACTTAAGCTAACCTTAAATTACTGGTGCACGTACATAAAAAATATCCAACTAGAACAAATAACTTATATTAGGTTAAGACTAATTTTTTAAAATTTCTTATACATAGACCAGTGTCCTGCAAACAGCAGGCACTCAATAGCACCTAATAAATGAAAATTTAAAATTCAAATTACAAAGAAGAAAAGGATTGTCCCCCCATCCAAAAAAATAATAGTAATTATGGGGAGCTTTCAAATGAAATATTTTATTTGGGTACAAATCACTAGTTTATGTAAACTCTTAGAGAATAAACTCTCAAGAGAATTTCAACTCAAAAAAGTAGATGGTCTTCTCCCTAAGAATGAAAGTGCTTACAACAGTCAGGTCTGCTAGAATCCAAAGACCCAAAACTTACCATCGTTAGGCATGGTGAGAATAGGGATTTGAGTAATAGAGCCATTTCTACCTTCCACCCGACCGGCACGTTCATATATTGTCGCTAAATCAGTGTACATGTAGCCTGGGAAACCGCGTCGACCTGGAACCTCTTCCCTGGCTGCTGACACCTGACAGTGAGGCCAGGGACAATATCACACACCAGCATACAGAAAGTAAAGCTTGCTTAGAACACGTTTGTTTGAACATGCCAAATTACACAGCTGGAAATAGCATCTTTTTCATTTTAAATATTGTCTCTAAGAGATGAGCGAGGAAAACCTAGCAACACAAGTTCAAATTATTTTGCAACAAAAATATGGACAACTAGGGACCAAATGTTTTTTGCTAAAATCACATTGCCATAATGCAAATCTTCAAATAGCTTCCTAGAAGAAAATCTGCTTGCAATTTTAGAAATCAAAGTTTTACCTTCTTAGTTCATGAGATTTATTTCATACCAAGGATCTTATGCTAAACCTGAAAAGGTCAAAAGGGAAGAAAATCTACACTAGGAATCATTTGATGTACTTTACATACATTATTTAATCCTCACAGCAACCCTATGAGGAAGTAACATTGTTAACACCAATTTACAGCTGAAATCAAAGGTCAGATAAATTAATTCCCAAGATCACAGAGCCAGATCTACTGGCTGCACAAAAGAAGAACAGTAACAAACAGTCTTGCTCTTAAAAGTATGCGTACTAGAGTGTAAGCATACACATCCTTCTTCAACCACCAAGAACCCAAAAGGATTAGGCTCAAGTTTAAGTGCTACTTTGGCATCCCTAAAAGTGTGCTACAGCAGTGCCACTCAAAGTGTGGTCTGCAACCAGCTTTTACCAATATGCAGTGAAATAACATAGAAAAGCATTTAGAAAACTTTTAATGGCAATTCAACAGAATAATTTTATGTGTTGAATCTAATTTTTAAAATCTGAGCTTGTACGTGATACCTTTTAAAGCTTTCACTTTTCTAATAACTCATTTTTATTGTATTTTTAAAAAGTACTGGTCTGTGACAGATTGGGGGAGGGGTGTGGAGGGAGCCCTTCACTGAAAAAGCATGGCAGCAGAGTGAAATAAGGTGATGGATCTTAGGGAATTTTAAGAAGCTAGGTATTTATATAGCATGTCTCTTCAGAAGTCTTTTTCCTTTTTACATATTTAAAAAAGTAACTTACTCAAAATTTCAGTAACTCACATTAGAATAAAAACCCCAAACTTCCAGGTGTTAACCGCGAGAATCTTAGCATCGTTCCTAAATAAACACTGAGTTTTCTGAAAGAAAAGTTTCTGAAAAGGGTGCTTTTCAGAAACTTTATTTCTTTAAATACTAACATCATTAAAAATGAAATTCTGAAGAGGGTTAACAATTGACAGTCTGGACAGAGACAGAACTTTTTGGAAGAGTTATTGAATAAATAGCTTGCATCACTTTCTCTCTTTTAGAATCATGTCTTAATCCACGGAGAAAATAACAGTATGACAAATAGGCTAATAATCCACATCTCATCCTCTAATCATTTCAAATAAAGTAACAGAAAACAAATTGTACTTTACTTTCTCAGTAACTAAGGTATTCTGCTAATATGTGAGCGATGAAGTTTTAAAAACATGATTAAAGAAAAATAAAAACTTGCAAAAGGACGAGATAAAATTAAGTGATTTTAATTAAGAAAAAAGTTACCTCTCGAAGTGCTTCAGCATAAGAACTCATGTCTGTTAGGATAACCAATACATGTTTCTCACACTGATAGGCCAGAAATTCAGCTGTGGTTAGAGCCAAGCGAGGAGTGATAATTCGTTCAATACTGAAATGGAACATTAAGTCCTATGTCACTCAAACAAAAAGGCCAAAAACAAAAGAAAATGAGATTCTGGAAATAACAGCAGTCTCCCTCCGAAAGTTTTCAATAAATTGAGGACAGTAAACCAATTTTTACTTTAAAAGTTCTTAAATAAGGCAGTGTTATTTTATGTATTCAAGTAATAAGAATTACTTAGTTCTGCAAAGTTGACTGTTTTATAAATGCCCCATAATTCCTCAGAACTACACAGTTCTCAAAACAGAAAGAGAGAGAGAGAGAGAGAGAGAGAGAAAGAGCGCGTGCGAGCGTGTAAGGGAAGAAATAGGGGCCGGATTTCTCATATAAGAGGAAAAGATCATTTATCGAATATGGATTGTGTGCTAGGTAATTTATATGTATTATCTCATTTAATATGCACAACAACCTTGTGAGACAAGTATCATTTGTCACATTTTCTGAAAGAGGAAACTGAGCTTCAGAGACTAAGTGATTTGCCCAAAGCCAAATAACTAGAAAGAAGAAAAGCTGGAATTTAAATACAGTTATCTCATTCCAAAACCCATGTTGCTTTTCATTATATTTTATCTCCCTAGTCTTAGGTAACATTTCTGACCTAAAGCCTGGGTGAACAGAAAGAAACAGCTCTATTTACTTACGTTGGGTCATTAGCCAAGTTCAAAAAGAGGCAGACATTGTCCATGGAGCCATTTTCTTCAAAGTCAGATTTGAAGAACCGGGCAGTTTCCATGTTTACCTAAATAGCAATGACTTCATCAGTGGTGGGAGAAGAAAAATTCTCAGTATGTATTTCTGATGAAGGCCAAGCTATAGATCTGCATTGCTCCTGCTTTTAAAGTTTCAAGTACCCAAAAAATTTTCACAAAAGCCAACAGAATGAACACAGCCTGCTTTAGGCGCAGAGAATTTTTTCTTACATTTCAGTCAAAAGCCCAAAATTCCAAGTTAAAACTTCTCTACCTAGAGATAAACTCAACAATATAAGTGTAGTTTTCTACATTGTTCGAATAACATAAGCAATTAATTTTGTATTTCACACAAAAGCAGAAACTAATTATACTTACACCCATAGCAGCAAATACAATCGCAAAATTCTCCTCACTGTAGTCCACTACATCTTTGGATTTCTTTACCAAACCAGCCTGGCGACAAATCTGAGCTGCAATCTGATGAGGAGTACAAAAGCACTGCGTTGAAATCTAAAATAACATTTCTACAACAAAATAACTTATATCCTTAATTTTTTGGAATTGTAATTATAAATAAAAACGGGTACTTTAAACAACTTTACCTAACGAAATTACTTTGTACTTTTTGCAAAGATCCCTAAGAGTAAGCAAGCAGACAGCCATCACGGGTGGATAAAGACTCAACGTAACTGGATTACATAAACAGTAACACTGGGTATTTATGTTGAAAACCCTTTATTTGGTTTCTCTCTAACAGTGAAGCATTAAGAAATTCTTCTCTGTTAAATTTCATATGGAACAGATCCTAGCTCTCACCTCATTGTGTGGTAAGCCGGCAGCAGAGAAGATAGGAATTTTCTGTCCCCTAGCAATACTGTTCATGCCGTCTATGGCTGAAATGCCGGTCTGAATCATCTCTTCCGGGTAGATTCGACACTGAGGGTTGATTGGCTGGCCTGATGCATTTCCAAAGGGGAAAATTTTACCATATCTGCACATTAAGACTAAAACCATATAAAGCACTTCTTTCTATTCTTAAAATATCAGTTATTTCTGAAATCTGTTTAAGTCCTTTTTGCCATTAGTGTTTTGTAGACACATGAAATATATGGTAGCAGAATTCCAGTCCCCACAGTGAAATAAAGGTACCGCAAATAGGAGGGTGACCTCAATCAAAGCCATGGCTTTACTAATTACGTTTTAGATATATATACCCTAGTGGTATTTTACGATATCTTTGATATTTTTTTAAATTTTACTTTTTTAATATTAAGTTTATTGGGGTAACATTGGTTAATACAATTATATAAATTTCAGGTGTACATTATAACTTGACATCTGTATATTCTATTGTGTGTTTACTACCCAAAGTCTAGTTTCCTTCAGCTATCATATACTTGATCCCCTTCTTTAAGATATTTTATATAAAATTTTAAGATGCTCTCTAGGAAAAATAAATTTCTTAAATAATTTAATTAATTAACTTATTAATTAATTAGCTATGGAATGTAACGGTTAACTACTTAAAGTATCACAAAAATCACTACCTGGCAAAGATATAAGCTAGATAGAGGCTATTTTCCCCAAAATACAGAAATCCATTTACTGTCCCTACCCATGATGTCAAGGAAGTCTTCAGCCAGTACAACAGGCCCTCTGTCAATGGGTTTTCCTGACCCATTGAATACTCGACCTGTAAAACAGTAACAAGACAGTATGGAGTGGACAAGGACATAAATATTCATATTTTTAAAAAGATTTTATAGAAATATATTGAAAAGGAAACAACTCTCTGCTCAGAATGCATAATAATGTCAACTTACCAAGCATGTCCTCAGACACTGGTGTTCGGAGAATATCTCCAGTAAACTCACAGGACGTTTTCTTGGCATCTATACCTGAAGTCCCTTCAAATACCTACCAAGAAAGAGAAGGAATCAGGAGGATAAAAGAAATTTCAATCATAACCATTCAAATTTTGTCTGTTAAGCAGCTCTTATAAAGACAAATACGTAAATGTACACGATTTTTAAGATCACAAACACAACCTCTTGACTAAGGGTCATGCCTATAGGACATCGAGCTAAGAAAGTTTTTTATATTTTTAAAGGGTTGCTTAATTGGAAAAAAAAAAGAAAAAGAAAAAAGGAAGAATAAAAATATGCCTCGGGGACCTTAGGTGGCCCCACGAAGCCTGAAAAAATTTACTATCTGGCCCTTTACAGAAATTCTGCTAACCATGCTCTAGGAGACTTTTTAGGGAAATATGTTATTTGAGAAAATGCATTTCCCATAATCAATAAAATTAAAAACTACGAATTATAGGAGACAATTTAAAGAAACAGATGCACATCTCACTTTGGTTTCACCCCATAAACTGTGAATTCTGCTCTTCACCTCTATATGATTATCTAGTTCATTTTATCCATTAAAAAAAAAAAGAAAAGAAAAAGAAAAGTCATTTTACCAGTAGAGCTATTGGGCTAGAATCGATATAGGTGGCTGACATCTGGCGAGAAAACATGCAAAAGCAATTTTTCCCCCACAGCAAATAATCAGTCTCTAAAGATATACTTAGTCAATGATAACTAGAAAAAAACAAGTGGTGCTCCTTATGTTTTTGTGATTAGGGAAAATTTCTACTGGCCAGGTTTTAAAAGTGATGTTTACCTGAACCACTGCTTTGGAACCGCTGATTTCTAGAACTTGCCCACTTCTCTTCGTGCCATCAGGTAATGTCAAGTGGACAATCTCAGCATATCTGGGAAACTAAATAGGAAAAAATAAAGGATTAATAACCAATTAGAGGATTAAAGATTAAAGTTAGAATTGGGGTTAGGGGTGAAGGCGCCCCCAAACACCCTATATATGCCTATCTTGGTCACAGCATTTACGCACGTGCAATCCCCCCACCACTCGTCACACACAGGTAAACACTGAGAGTTAACAACATCCACAGGTAGTTTAAGTCTTTAAAACGCTAATCACTGGCACACACACTGGCAAACCAGCAAAAGGTACAGAGAGAAGTGATTTAAATCTATGAAAACACAGCAAACAAATTTTTTTCCCTCTGTGTATGTTTTAAAGTTTTGAAACTATGGGAAGGTACAAAACTTACAAATAACTATGTTCCCCCTACTCAGAACCAATGTTTGCTGTGTATGTGATCGCTTGTGTGCTTTGGAAGCAGGGGGATAAAATGCAGCTAAATAATAAAATAATGAAGATTATAATAAAACAATGTTAATGTTCCCCCTCAATCTAACTACACATGTATTCCTTTAATCCAGTCTTAATATTTTAAATGCACATTTCCAAAAAAACACTGTAGTTTTCCATAAATGGCAACATACTAATTATACCATCCTGCAACTTTTTTTTTCCACATACGTTTTCGCTCTGCCATGCTAACATTGACCTTATCAACATAATCTATTTTGTAAGACGTGAAGAAAAACATCTGCCTATTTTTTAAACTGATGAACCATTGATTGTAACTTGATTTTTGGAGATGCTAATATGTGAATAAATGGGCATCTTAGAATTAATGTCAGGACAGACATAAAATCAAATGTCACATTTTATTCAGTTGCTCCACCGATGTAGTTCAAGGTTGTTCCAAATTTACACTACTGCAAACATGCTGCAATGAACATTCTTGCATCAGCTCCTCATGCAAGTGTACCCGAGCTTCCCTAAGGTTTGGTTGCCTAGTGGTGGGCTACAGGGTGTGCTCCTTTACTGCTTTAAATCTGTATAAAGTTACAATCTCCCTAGCAGTATACAAAAGTAGCTGCAAAGGAACTGCATAAATTTACAATCTCCCTAGCAGTATACAAAAGTATCTTTTCACTACATCTCTGCCAGCTTATTATTATTAAACATTAATTTTTGCCATCTGATTAAGTGAAAAATAGCATCTATTTGCATTTTCCTTATTCTATTAAGACTAAGCATCTTTTCATGTTTACTGACAATTTAGACTTCATTTCCTATGATTGGCTTATTAATACCTCTTTCTCACTTTTCAACTGGATCTGCTTGCTTTTTCCTATTTGTAGTAGTTTTATAGATTCTGGAACTAATCCTTTTGCAAATATCTGCTCCCAATAGGTTTCTTGTCTTTTAATTGTGTTTATGGCTATCTTATCATATGGAAGTTTAAAAACTTTTTATGTAATGACTTATTTTCCTTTATGATTTGTGCTTTTGTCGTTTAGGAAAACCTTCCAATCTGACATCATAAAAATGGTCTTCTGCATTGTCTTCTATTAGGTTTTTCATGTTTAAGTTCTTAATCCACCTGGATTTACTTTCGGTACATAATTTTAGTTTATCTTTCTCATTTTTATTCTTTTTCACATAGGCAGTCAACTGCCCTAACAATATGCACTGAGCAGCACTAAATGTTCCCCTGACTCATGACGGAGCCTTTATCATTTACCAAGTCCAGTTCTCATGTGTGAGGAGAGTTGGTTTCTGGGCTCTCAGTTTTGCTCCACTGACAAATTTATTCCTGCGCCAAACCTTTATTCCCCATGATTCTATCTCTGATTTTGTTATCTGGAGACAATCAACATTTTTACTATTCTGAGTCTTTTCACTCATCACCATGGACTCTCCACTTATTTTAAGTTTTCTTTCATGTCTTTCAACAAAGTTTCATAGTTTTCTGTGAACAGGTACTAATCACTCTAATTAATCTGGCACACAGAACACAACTGATTTCTGCAGACTGATTCTTGTATCTGGCAACTGTTTTATACTATTGTTTTTAACCATTTGTCTACTGAATGACGTGGGTTTTCTGTTCAGCTAATCATATCACCAAGAAATGATGAGAACTGTGCCTTTTTATTTCTAATGCCTTTATCCCAATTTCTTTTTCCCACAGCACAGTTAGGTTCCGAGCACAAAGATGGAGAGTGGGGGGCGACAACAGACATCCTCATCTTGTTCCTGATTTAAAGGAAATGATTCCAGTCTCCTCCTTAAGTATGTTCTTTGCTCCAGGTTGAGCTGGGTATCCTTTTAAGAGGGTAAAAATGTATTCTATTACTTATTTCCAAGAGTGTTTTGTTTTTTTGTTTTTTTGTTTTTAGGAAATAAGTGATTTTAACAGATATTTTTTCTGTATTTATTGAGAGGAGTATAGGCTTTTCCTATTTTGACCCATGAATGAGCTGATGAATTACACTGATACATTTTTTTCTAATACCAAGTCATCTTTGTATTACTGTGATAAATTCTACTTTGGAATAATTCTGTTTATTTTTACACAGATATTTTTGCTAATACCTAACACGAGTATATTTTTATTAAGAATTTTGGAATCTGTGCATATAAGTGAGACTAGCTATATTTTTTCTTTTCTCATACCACTCTTTGTCTGGTTTGTGAATCAAAGATGTGCTAACTTCATGAGCTGAGTAGCAGTCTCCACATTCTTCTATTATTATATAATTTGTATAAGAGTATCTGTTCCTTGACCCTATGTGTATGCTTTCAGTTAAAAACGAAAGCCAAAAATTAAATTTAAAAAATCACTCTAAATCTGGTGGCTTAGAAGCCATTCCTACATACAATTTATTTACTAGTTTTTCCTCAGCTGAAGCTATATCCCAAACTTTCAATGAAACTTTTTTAGCTCTCTTAAAATTACTTCTTCAAAGATGTTTTCTGAAACCTTCCTGTTATTGACTCTCATCCTGCACTTACCCTTCACAGAAGTGACTAATTAGACATTTGTGTATTTGTATTATACCTGCTTTTCCACTGCACTATGCTCCAGTGGGAGAGAGGCCATGCCCACTGTTCACCATGATATTTTCTGTGCTGAGCTCAGGACTTAACATAGTTGAAACATGAATATTTTTAAATTTTTCAATATATATACTAATAGAAGTTTCATATTTAAAAAATATGAGTCCAAAATTTTATAATTACAAAAAGAACAGATAAAGAAACAAATAAAGCTTCCTATACTTCCCCTCAAAAAATAAAAGTGTAGACTCCATTTTTTCACAAAACATTAACAGGCACGGGCTGAAACCTTGTATAACGTGAATGCTATATATTGAGGCTTTGAATCAAATCGCAGACTAGTATGAAACCGTGGCCGGGAGGTAAGCTTGCTATGCTTCATGCTGAGAGTAATCTGTATAGGTATCTTGTCATATACAGAAATATTACCTTGGTGATAAAGCTGAAGAGATAATGTACTTTGCCCTTTCTTTTAGGAAATGCTTTTCAATTTATTTTTTACTTCCAGAGGAGTCACATGCCAACATAATTCCATCATTACTTCTCTCAAAAACAAGTAATTGTGTGCCTTTCCTCCTGATCCACCCAAAAAAACCAATGTAGAATTACTGTTCTGGAGAGCATGTTATAGAAATTAATTTCTCTGGAGATATTTGATCATAGAGTTCAAGTAAGTGGCTCCATCCAGGGTATTCAATTACAGACTATATTCTATGCCTCTTTTTCTAAAATAACACTAATGTGTTTATAATTCTTATGTATATGTGTGGCTACAACATTTAACTAAAGATCCTCACAATAAACTGAAAAAGTAAAACCTAGACCTTGCTTTAAGATTTTAGTCACTGTTGAGATAATCTGTTTTTATTTATTTATTATTTGAATACCAGTGTCGGGTCCTCAAAGGTAAAAGTAACATTGTTTAATCACTCATAGACCATAAAATGTTAGCAGAGAAGATGAGACAAATACTATAACGAGTAATTATAACACATGGCTGTCTATGACAAGAGCCATATACCTATATATTATTATTGTTGTTGTTTTTCTCAATAGGCCCGTGAAGTAGGAATGACAAAAATTTTGTTCTTAATTTTGCAGACAAGGGTTTCTAGGCCACAAACAGAATCTACAGTCGATCCAGTACTGGAATCTACTCTTCTGACTACTTATCTAAAACTCTTGTCTCCCACATAGCACGGGCATTCAGACCAAGGAATGGCTTAAAAATCCTAACATAAAATTTAAAGTGTACTAAACGAGACTTAATGCCACGTTCTTAACTTCACAGATGGTTAAACGATAATGATGGTGATGTTACCTTAACATGATCTAAGATCACCAGTGGACCATTGACTCCTGATACTGTCTTGTATGCTGGGGGGAAAAAAAAATAGAAGAGTAAGCTTTAGTCAAATTGGACAACAGCCTAAATTAGCTCTCTAGGATTACCAAAAAAAAAAAACAAACCTCTCTCCATTTTATCACACCTATTATAATAAGGAGCACTCGAATAGTTACAAAATTTTTCACTGAATTTATTAAATGTCCGTGCTTATACAACTTTTCATAATCTACCTTCATCCAACCCAGAACATTCTGAATCCTTACTATGAGTAAGATGAGTAAGTAGTATTGTTTCAAAGACCCAGGATACAAAAACAAAGAAGGGACGGAGGCAGATTCCCCTCAGGCATCCCACAGTTTTATAGGATGAAGGGGGAGTTAAGGGCTCTCATAGGTGGGCAGAGGGTTTATGGAAGAACAGGAAACACCTAGAGTCATCTCACTGTGGAGAGGAAAGGAAAACTTTATAGAAGAGGTGGCACTTAGCAAAGTAGATAAGGAAAGAAAAGGGAATCCTTTAAGCAGAAGTCACAAAACTCACTAAGGAAATCAAAGAAAATGTAGTCTGCTAAGGTAAAAAGCCATGATTAAACGGTGTCTTAAAAACTCTAGGGAAAATGCTTTATGAAGTGGGAGTGAGCAATGGAACGAAAGGCCAGAGGTCATATAAGATAAGCCTCCTTAAAAAAAAAAAAAAAAAAACGTTAAATTACTGTCGGTTTAGAGGAAATTTCCACTGAAAATTATGCCCTGGGAATCTATCCCTGGGGTAGCTAGCCTTCAACCATATCGCACCTCACACAACATGTCAAGTGTAATGATAATTAGGTATAAAACAGAACAGCTGGAAAAAAATGAAGTGAACTTTTGAAGAAAACATACTACAAGGCCTAAAATAATTTACAAGAAGCTGTCAACCAATTGGGAATTTTTCACTTGCTTGACTTACCAGGTCTTGGACAGAGATTTCTGGCACAAATGTAGACTCCCAAGAATGAGGAAACCATTTAATAACCAGTCTATCCACTCAAGGGGCTCCAGAACTTAAAAACAATTTCTTCAACCAGGAAGTAGTGCCCTGGTAGAAACACTGGGACAGAGCAGGCAAGCACTATCAAGACCCTTCGCTGTAATACTCACAAGACATTTAAATCCCAACACCAAATATTTGCTTGAATACATCTGTAATTGTAATGATCTCAACAGAGGTCCCAAAATGACTCTTTTTTTTTTTTTTTTTAACCAAGGATAAAAGGCAAGTCACAAATTTAAGAAGTTAAGTTACCTGAATGGGTGGTAATATTTAAGAATTAATCATTCCTCTAAAATTATTAGAAAGATTTCAGTTGTCATATTTTCTGCTATTGTTATGAAAATCTTCCCCATTTTTTTTAAATCTAATACTTTTAAAAACGATTCCGACCCCTAAAAAAATTATTCATTGTTCTCATTTTAATAGAGTCCAAACATTGTTTATCAATGACTTTCTAAAATTGCTATGTGTAAATGCAAGGTGAGCTAAATTAGAAAAATGTTTTCTTAGAACCCAGTGTTTAAAAATACAGAAACGCTAAACCTTTTCAAAGCCTCTACCTAAACAATTGGGGATGGGAGGAGGGAGTGGGCTGGGGGGTTAGGGATTAGAGATTTACAGAATCCTTCAATTCTGAAATTCTCTTTACTTTTTCAACCAGATTTGCATCTCCTCTGAACTTCCAACCTCTACAACAAACGATGTTTCAGAATCTCATGTTTAAATTCAAGCTCATTCAAAATTATGAAATTCTGCCAGTCACGAGCAAAAGCATGACCAAGAAAAAGAAACACTAGTCATTGATTTTCCAGGAAACAAGGAATCAAGTTGACTTCTACTACAGAAGACAAGATTCTGCTTCATCAATAGCAGTCTCTCAATATACAATATATGTAGCCTTTAAAAAAAAGCCAAAAAATAACCATTCAAATTCACTTTAACACCATCACCAATACACATTTATTAAACACTTATCAGAATTTTTTATTTAACTTCCATAACAGGTCTGAGTTAACTAAATATTATTCCAAGTTTTAGAAGAAAAAAAAATGATTCACAGAAATTAAGTAACTTGCCCAAGGATCTGAATAGCCTGGCTCCAGAGTCACTTGTTTGTAATTCTGTACTGCAGCGCAAACTCTAATACTGAACTGATCAGACCATTTTTTGTGGTCTGATACACTCATAATTATCTGGAACTATGTAGTTTTATCACTCAAAAATAATTTCACCAGACTGCGTCTTTAGCTATGAAAAAATAAGTTATTGTTACTATTTAGCGCACTGGACAATGATTCCCTTGTGTCCACATTTTGTCGTTACTGCAAAACAATCTTTCTCCAGTGGAGTTCAGCCACTAGAGAGTTTAAGCAGAGGAAAGAATCTAATGGAGATGCTTCAGTGGTTTTCCCTCACTCGAAAGCACAAAAAACAAGAGACTGCGCTGATACAAATCGGAGGTTAAGCAACATGCTTGGTTTAAATTAAACTAATATATACAAACTAAACTAGTAAGTGTTATAACCCAAACTAAATTTTAAAAATTACCAAACAAGTATTTGGAGAGTATTTCACACTTTTACAGAGCCTCTTTAGATAGGTTACCTCAAAAATGCTGAGAGGTAGGCAAGGCTGATACACCCACTCAACACTTAAACTAAGCCTCTGAGAAATTTGTTACTAGCTGGGAAAAGCCAGGATTAGAAGTGGTTTTTTGTCTGTTTTGTTGCTTGCTTTTTGTTCCTAATTCTAAAGTTAGTACTCTGTGATCCTACAATATTTCTGAACTTAGTCTCCAGTATAATTAAAAAACATGGAGATGACACAGTTCTGAGAACTTGGACTACAAATAAATGTTAGAAGACAGTTTATACACAAACTATAGCTCTTTTTCATGATAATAAAATTATTTGCAAAAAAAAAAAAAAAAGGCAGAGAAATGATATCAAACACTACCTTCTATTCTCTCTCTCAAATACTCACCCAGCTTCCTCGTCATTACCACAGACAGTCCAAAACAGAGAGAACAATTTAGAGTAAGGCTGCCAAAGACATTAAGCTGTTCTTTAAAAAAGTGAAAACCCATTCACAAATTACATAATCATTTCCGTTTACCAAAATAGTGACCATTCTTCTCTTGAAAATTTCCAAATGAACAAGACCTTGGGTCTGCAGGAGATGATCAGAACTTCTGACAACACAGCAGATACGTTTTTATGTTACATGCCAAACACATTTACAACCAACAAGTCACATGTTTGAGTCTGAACTGTCAAGCAGGCAATACATATCTATGGAGTAACATTTAAAACCAAAATCTACAAAGGTTTTAAGCAGCATGTATTTTGTCAGATGACATCCTCTTCCTCCTGCAGGATATGAGATTGTTCAACACTACTTAACCCCACTTAATGATTGTGAAATTTTTAGAGAGAAAATTCGAAAGCCATTGCACCATAAGAGATCTAGTCCTTCAGCCTCCACCTTATTAGCAAAACAAAAATCCAGAGCAATTATCTTCCATTGTGCAAGAAGAGTAGATACCCACACCTTGAGCAGGGGGCACTGAGGGAGAAGTTCTAGAAAAAGTCAGCCCTTTGACTATTCTCAGGCTAGCTCTGCTTTATGATGGAAGAACATGAGGTTAGTTGACCTAGGGTCTTAAGAACAATGGAGATTATCTAATTCAACATGTTTAGCATCCAAAAGTTTTATCAATATTATTGAACCTCGCTCAAAGTTTAAAAGAAAATCAAGTTTTCTTTCCTGTGACTTTAGAAACTCAACTAAAGTGCTCAAGATTATGTCAAGCCTGCATATTTCATTTCTCATTCCTTGTTAACAGCCCCATAATTCTGAAGGTGTTTTAAAACAGGATCCAATTTGTACAGTGGAGCTGCCGATATAACTCCATTCCTTCGTTCAAAAAACACACAAAACTATAACATCGCCTAAGATAGTACCATTAATCCTTAATTAGAAAAATTAAGAAGTTAATCGACATTTACTCAGAAGCAATTAAAACTTGACTAGAAACAGGAATGTGGCAATATAGGAAATATATGATAATCTGCCAATGCAGTTAGCTGTTAGCCTACATATGATATCATTTATGATTTTTTAGAATAACCCAGCCACAGAAGGGGAATTCACCTCAACAAGTATCCCAACTTCCTACTCTGAATCCATCCACGTTAAGAATCTACCCACTCTACTATTAAAGCAAGGGGTTTAAATGCAAGTTATACAACGAATTACAAGACACTGTACTTCTGTGTGTCAAGCACTGTGCTAGGCACTGAGGATACAAAAAGAATTCCTGACCCCTAATGGTTCGGTTTTAAGCATTATGTTCCAACAGTTTTGCAGAAGTTCTTCAGTCACTGACTAGGCACAGAGAACACTTAAAAATTATACTCATCTCCCTTAAGGGCTTACAACCTTAATCATGGAGAACTCTTTAAACATTATTATTTCAGTTGATACTCTCTGAATTGACATTGAATAACTGTATGAAAACTGACTACTGCATCTTTATAATCTTTTCCTAGAAGCATGACTAATGTCTACCTGTTCTAACCAAAGAAAAGCAAATACGAATGTAATTTATGAAAGAGAATTTATAATTGTTAGGTATAAATTTATTATCAAAACTTATATAAGAATGCAACATCTGTCAACTTCCTAAAACATTTACGTCAGCTCACATAAACCCCGAATAGACATTCTCTAATTCAGATCATTCCCAATGTAAAAAGCACATCTCAGCAAACCATAGAATCAAGTGTGTTTTTCTCTCTCCTCACACTGCAGTGCTGTCACATGACCCAGTGACATATCAGGATGGGATTAGTCAGGCAGGAGAGAAACCCTTCATCTGAAATTCTTTTTAACCAATGAGCCACCCACAAACAGTCACTCTGGCAATAAACCAGTGCAAATATAGTCCGGCCACCTGGGGAAAGAAACAGCAGGTGCTTTCCCAAGTTTTAAAGGGTCTATTTTCGGGGCTCATTCCCAGTTTCCTAAGGAAGATGTGAAGAGGTCTGATGCTACACAACTGTAATGTTCAGTAATCAAGAACCATTTCTTTCCGAACTGCTCGTTCACTGCTAATCACAACAACACTTAAACATGCCTTTGCATACTCATACGCTTTGCATGTATGCTACATAATATGGGCAAAGCTTCTTGGCTTCCCCAAGACGGCCTTGCACTCAACCAAGTTAGGGTAACTAGTCAGAAAATGAAGAGGCAATGGTAGAAAACGACCCGGCAAGAATTCGGAAACCTCGAATTTAGTTCCTACTCTGCCAATAATTAGGTGTCTAAAGCCTGGCAAGCCCGGTCCGGGTTCTCACTGTAAAATGAGAGGGTTAGCCTAGATGACCTGCAGGATACTTTTCAGCTCTTGCATTCTCTGATATCTAGGTGTCCTCCCGTGGATCAGCCCCTCCACCGAACAACATCTTCCTCTGGCAGTGGACCGACCTCCATCCACGAACCGCCTGACCACGTCAGCGATGGCACTATACCTTTGCCCGCGGCAGGAGCTCAGGATCTGCCCTGAGGTCCACGCAAGTGGGAGCAGATAGGAAGGGGCATTCCCTCGAACCCTAAATATCCAAATGAGGTCAGGCGAAGATTAGGATTGGAGCGACAAGAAGCGGCCTTCCCTCAGAGACAGGAAGCAAGTGCCAGATAATGCTCCAGCCGAGGGAAGTTGGGAAGGGCGGGGCAATCGATAGTCAGGAGCCCACCGACCAGAGAAAGTTCCTGTTGGTGCTCCTGCCCTCACGGTCATGTAAGGTACACGCAAATCTTCTTCTAGAGAGACGTGTGTGAGTGAAGGTAGGGAGGGAGCGAGAAAGAAAAATAAATCTCCCCCACCTCCCCAAGCCGCTGGCTAAGCAGGTGAGTGGGAGCAAGGGGCTGGGCTAAGGAGCAAAGACAGAATCCGTCCCGCTCTCCGATACTCACTGAGGCGAGGCTGGGAGAGGTAGTTCCGGCTCGCTGCCAGCGCCTGCTCTCGAGATCCCACCCCCGGCCTACTGGTGGGCATGGGTAGCTCGGGTGCGGCCCCGTTCACGATCCCCCGCATCGCGCGCAGCGCCATCTTGTCTCCTCCGTCCCGACTGGCTCCGCAGCGGAGCCGCGCAGGCGCAGATATAGCAGGGGCGGCCCGCTCGCCCGGCTCCGCCCATGCGCGATGCGGAGCCCGGGCCTCGCCGCGCCCCCTTCGCTGCTCACAGCCTGCAGCCTCGTGACACGGGTCAGCGTGGGCGGGACTGAGCCTGCGCACCAGCGAGAGGAGCTGACCAGCGTGCTGGGAGGGAGGGCGCCAGGCCGGCGAGGGGGAAGCAGAAGCGAAAGAGGGACCTTGAGAGAAAGGCAAGACTTGAGGGAAAAAGAGAAGAAAAGAGGAAAGAGGCTCACATGGAGGGAGGAGGGGAAAGAAAGGCAAGCACGCACAAGAAAAAGTCAACTGATGTCCATTTCATAATGGCATTTCATGACATCGAGTGAAGAGAACTCAAGTTCTAAAAGCACGCTGAGAAACAGAAGAAATGTAAAACATAGTCCAGTGATTGTTAACTTAGAGAGCTATGTGGCATCATTTCTTTCTCTTTACTATCTTCCTGTCCAATTCCTTCACTCATGTATCATTCAAAAAACATGTATTGGACTGTTTTTAGGGTGGTTGTGACGGTGTGAAAGATAAAGTGGAACGTATTTGAGAACGTATAAGAGACAGAACTAAAGCAAGAATGACTAGCTTGCTGTGGAAAGTGACATCTCCCAGGCCTGGGGCCTCAGTGATTGAACTGATTGTAGTGGAGAAGGAAATGAGGAACTTTGCTGGTGGTGCAGGAGAAAAAGAGAAAAGTTAATTATTTGGAGATCTGTTTAAGTTTCCTGCGGAATGTTCAGAATGAGATTCCTATTGGGCTATATAGGTAAATATCCCGGGAGATGATACTGGAATGAGCTGAGATAAAAATTTGTGACTTATCATCATATTGGTAATATGATTTGGGGAATAAAAGATAAAACAGAAATTGTGTGTATTGTGGGAAGATGCTAAAGACCAACTTTTAAGAGATCATTAAGATTAGGGGATGAATGAAGGAAGATATCCTGTCCTCAAACTTGGAATAATATTGAAGTTGGAGAGAACCCAAAACACATGTCCTAGAAGCAAAAAGAAGAGAACATTTCAAGGAGGGGTAATTGTATAATACCAAAAACCAAAGAGAAGACAAGTAACAGGAGCACTACAAGTACCCATTGTTTTGGGCCATTAAAAGACCATTGTGATACAATGGGAAGATAGATGCTTAATGAAGAACAATAAACTTTTTTACATAGGTGAAAAATTTAGTGATTGAACTGTATGCAATGGTGGTATATTACACATGAAATGAGCATCACTCAGTTATTTAAAATCTATTTTAGGTGTGTGTCATTTCCATGCCCTTTGGTATAAATGCCCACAACCTTCTTAAACCACACCACCGAAGCAAGTATTCTTTAATCTTGAGTAAGATTGAGCATTATTTGGTATATCTTGTAATTAAAAGAAAAAAGAAAAGCAAAACAATGTGTAACACCATTTTGTTTTAATTCACAAGAGGGACTACAATTTTTAACTAATGTCCAAAGTTGTAAAGAGTATAAGGAAATAAGAATTTTCACATTTTATTGCTAAAAGTGTAATTGGTATGGTATCTAGATGAGCAATTTGGCAGTATCAGACTCTTATTGCTAGGACCTTAATCTATCCTTAGGAAAATTACATGAACCTGTGTGTGTCAATGTATATGACAAATATTTTTACTTTTAATTTAATAATCTTTCTATGTTGTTTTGATCCTCTAGTATCTATTTGCACTGTTATTTTTTCAAATGCAATGTATGACAGCTTTTTAATGAAAATTATAATACTGGTCTTCTCATGCTAATTTTTCACAACAATAGATAAGTTTTAGATATGAATATCAGACTGTTAGCTATTGTTACACCTTTTATCATTTTATTTTAGGAGTAAGATTCTTTTTTAAAAGTTTTTTTTTTACTCTATTCTGTGAGCAGAAATAAATTATGATCTATATAGTACATAAGCAAAGTATTAATCCCAACATTTATTGAACAAATATTTTTAAAATTTATTATGTGTACTGGTACTGTTCTAAGTCCTAGAGATACACAAAGTCTCTGTCCTCACAGCATTACAAGAGAAGAAAAGTCAAGAAACAAACATATTAATAAAGTGCCTAATAGAGACAAGTGTAATGAAAAGTAATAAAACAGGGTGAGGGGCAAAAGAGTGATCAGAATGGAGAGAAGAGTTTAGATGATGTGGTCAGGGAATGTCCCTCTCAACCCTCTGAGACCTAAATGAAGAGAAAGAAAGTCATGGGAAGCTTCAGGGTACATGTTATCCAGGTAGGGGTAAAAATAAGTAGGAAATTCCTGAAGCAGAAGGAAAGTAGGGCTAGAAGGGATTAAGCTAAGCAGAGAGCAGTAAAAGAGAGGGCTAGGCCAGGTCAGTAAGGCCTTGGAAGCTCTGGATAGGGTTTGAATTTTATTCCTAGTGTGATTAGAGAGTTTTACCAAAGAATAATAACCTGATTGGGCTTTAAAAGACATCTTGTTTTGCCGAGCAAAAAAAAAAAAAAATGAACTAGAGCAGAAGGCAAGAGAGACATTGAGAGACCGGTTAGGAAGCTATTTTACTTGTCTGGGTGAGCAGTGATGACTCAAACTAGAAGGATGGTTCTCCTGCAGTACACCTCCATAGAGCTCTGATCTTCTATCGCAGAACTCATCACTGTCATGACAGCATTGGCAGCTGTCCACTTATGTTTTTCTCCTCTGCTGTTTCTATCTACAACCTGAAATAGAACAAAAGATTGACAATGAGGATATAAAGAAGAATGCAGTTATGAGAAACATTTTGGAGGAAAAAAAAATAATAGAGATAAGCCAAGATTGTGTAAAACAAGGGGACCCATGAGAATGAGTCCTTAATGACCTTAGTGGGTCATTAACTGAGGGCCTATGACAATCTGAAACCTTATGAAGAATGTAGGCAAATGGGCATTTTCTATGGAGATGACCCATAGGTTTCTATTGGATTCTCAAAAGGGTCTGAAGCTCGAAGAAAAAATAGCTAAGGAGCATTAAGTAATTGGAAAATGGTATTTCCATTTATAGAATGAGGTGTCAAATTTCTATATGATAGTGTCAGATAGCGAGTGGTATTACTTGGTACCATCTCCAACTTCTTAGACAATTACAATTATTTGTACTTTATAATTTCTTGGGGTCTTATGATAGTATCTGTGTAGAGTGCAGGTCACTCAAAATTTAGTCAGCTGATATTGAACATGAGAGTTTCTCAGAGATATTTAAAGCATTAATCTTTAAACACTTTTCCTCAAGTTTTTCAAAATATATTCTCTTACTACATAAGAAAAACAACAAATAAAACATATTTTTATACATAAAAAATACAGGTAGAAAATTATGGAAAATTTTTAGTTTTCCTGATAATAAATTTAAACTGAAACAACCATGAGTTTTTACTGTATCTGTTCAATTCGCAATACTAACCAACTGATTTTTTTTAAGTGCTGGTAGAGTTAAGGACTAAGAGGTGCACCAACACATTTCTCTTAGCTTTGTAAATTGGCCGGTCCTTCTGGAGAGCCATCTGGTATGGACCAGGGATCATAAAATTGTTCATCATGTTTGATGCAATAATTTGATTCAGTAACCTCAATAATAGGATTATTAACCAAAGGAATATGTTTTTATATAGTAGCTTGTTATGGCAATACTATTATTCACTATAGTGAAAATGAAGTAGTAACCTAAATAGCTAACAATAGTGAACTGAACCAGACTTCTATATTTAATTGGTACTGACATGCATATGATATATAGCTAGTAGAATTTAAGTATATGGAATTACTTATACAAAATAATATTGAGTGAGGAGAGCCAAACACAGATATAGACCAATTGCAATAGTGTAAAACACTTTTTTGTACGCTGATAAAAATCAGAACTATGTAGTGATATAAATAACTGATGATGCAGTTTTGGGGGGTGTCTTTTTTTCTTCTAAAATAGACACTAAATATCCAAAGTCACATCCAATCACATAGAGAGCATCACCTGGAGAAGGGGTTGGAATACAGTATTGTGGTTAAGAAGCTCTGGAGCCATTCAGTTAGTTTAAGTCCTGATTTTATTAATTCTACAACCTTGAACAAAACCTTATTTGTTTGCTTACTCCCTCTACGTTTTATTTGCAAACTGAGGGTCATAATAGTATCTTCATAAACTTATAAACATTAAAAGAAATTAATGCAAAGCATTTGGCGTAGTAAGGGCTAAATATGTTTTAACTAGCGTTATTATTATATATTTTGATAGATGGATTGCTTGATCAGACATTTCCATGTTAATTACTATGTGTCAGGCTGTTTTCTAAGGGCTTTCATAAATGACATATTCTGACTAGTTTGTTTTAAGCTGGGACTATATCTTATCAATTTCTTGTGTCTTCTGTATATAGTACCCAGCAAGGTCACTGCACATAGCACTTAATAAATATCTATTAGAGGAATGAAAATGTGTTACTCCTTTCTTAAGATAAACAGTTCTCCATCAATCTTATATTTTCATATGGAGGGTGTTTTTCCTAAGGAACACTCACCCTACTCAGATGGTGTGCTAGTTATTGTCTTCCTATTATTTCTTAAAATCCTATCCTTACTTTATCCCCAAGGAAATGCTAAGACTGAGTGGCCCCAGCAGTAGGGAATGTGTTCAGAATATGAGATTCAAGTCACCACCAGCCCAAGTGGCCCTGGGCCAATCCTCAATTCCTTTTGTCTCTTAGTCTGCATTTGTCAGCTGGAAAGATTTCAGGTCATAGTTCTCAAGGATTTAAAAGAAGGCTTCCAGAAATCAACATCTCGGGCAGAAATGCAAACACTTTTCTTTTGTTACAAATGGTTATTGGGAAGAAAATTTCAGAAGGGAAGGGAAAGAAAAGCTGGGGCCAGTGACCTAATTTTCTCCGTGTAATGTGCATCTCTCTTCATTTGCTGGAAAATTCTGGTCGAGGAAAACATTATGAAGACAAACCACAGCAGATTAAATAACTAGGCTTTTATATTTCCGTGCAACAAGGCATAAACCAGTATGAGATAGGTGAGGAAATTAATTAATTCATATATATGTGTATGTGTATGTATGTATATGTTTATGTATATATAATTTCTATGTTGTTGTGTTGGCTGCTTTCTAATTCTGACCATCAGATGCAAAGTGAGCTTTATAGGCTGAAAACTATACTTTGACCTTCTGAAAGCTGAGATCTCTGGTTTTATTCCATATTACTTTCTTTGTCACTAGGGTCACTGATGTGTTGTGGAAAGAAAGGGAACAGCAGAGGGCTCCCTATGATCAAAGCAACAGCTACTGGAGAGCAAGCCTTGCAAATGTTTAAACCTATGAACCCAAGAAAAGGCCAACTGCTGTAAGTTCCCTTATCAGGTGCTGTTTCATCGCCTTGCAATGTGAAGTTGGAAGAAGTGCCCTTGAAACTCCAGGTGCCCTTTGTCAAAGACTTTCTTTTGTTGCCAGATCATGACAGCCCTTTCTCATTCCAGATGTTCTAAACAAAAAGGATAAACGCTGGCAATGGTCAGAGTTAGGCATTGAGACAGTATAGGCACATCGCCATAACAACTAGTGGGAAAGTGGAGATGATCCAAATTAGAATAAATCTTAGAATTTTTCCTGAGAATCACAGATTTCTGAGCCGGGCTTGTCCCCAGGTCATCTCTGACCCTGGAGAAGGGGCTTCGGGCAGATACCAGGTCAGAGCCTGAGCCTGGGCTCTCACTTCAGCTCCCTCTGCGTCTGGATAAATGCAGATGCATTTTTTGATGGAATATTATTCAGACACTAAGACAAACAAAATTATTTTAAGCATGGGGACAATTGTACAATACAGTATTGAGTAAAAAATTCGTATATAAAATAGCACACACAGCATAATCTCTATTATTTGTGTGTGTACACATACCCTCACAGAATATATTGGAAAGGAATATATACAGATGCTAACAGTGAGTACCTCTGACTTATGGGATGTTTTATATTCCTTATGATTTGTCAAAATTTATTTTGCATGAGCATCCATCATATTTTTTAATCAGAAATAAATGAGGACTATTAAGGTGCTTCTGTTTAAAATAGTACAGTTTTCATTGTAATAGGCAGCAGGTTTGACTAGTTGTAAATAAGCATGCATGCAATTAGGTAAATGAAACGTTCTGGAAGGAATCTGGGTCAAAGAAAGTAGTGACAGATGACGCAGAGTCAACACTCAATGAGAACTCATTATTTTTCCTTCTAAGACTAGCTTGTGATTTTTAGACCTGGAATAGACCTCGGGGATCACCTAGAGGTAACCCTCCAATTTATAGAAGAGAAAACCGAAGCTCAGGAAAGTAAAGTGATTTCCCCACGTTCTGGAGCAAGACACTCACTCTAACCTTTCCAGACTTCAAACCGTGATTTTTTTTTTTTCTTTTTCTCCATAACTGCCTCATTCTGGCTCTGTCCCTTGTGTACGCACTTGAAAAGTCTGGGAGATTTTTTTCTGAATGCAGGATAATTATAGATGGTCTATTCAATCCTCATCTAGGGAAACATTGGAAGAACAAACTAATTCTAAGACAGGTAGGGGATTCTGATCCTCTGAAGTGAGAATCCAAGGCCTGAAGCCCCTTCTTTGGTGTCAAAGATGACGTAGGGACAAGCTGGGCTCAGAAATCTGGATTTTCAGGAAAAATTCTAGGGATTTGTTTTAATTCGGACCATCTCTACTTTCCAGCTCTAGTTGTCATATACTGTCTCAATGTCTGAATCTTACCATTGCCAGAAAAGGCCTCATTTCCTGGCTTACATACAAGATGCTCATTTGAGAGTGCAGTGAAAGCTTGAGTGGCCTTTTCTCTTGAGTGAGCACTAATGAGCTCAGCATGAAGGTTGGCACCGGAAAGCCTTGGAAGGACTAGAAACATGTCCCCACTCTCAAGTGGTAAGTGCATTAAACTGAGCTGTGTCTTCGGGCAGACAGTTTCTCGTGCCTTTGTCGCATCTTTAAAGTAAAGGTGACATCACTGTAAAATATGTTATTTCTGAGGAGCTAAGGCTATATTTTGGTGACAAGATGAAGACCCATAATTTGACAGAGAACGTGCAAAACAGCATGGAATAACATCCTGAATTGTCTAACTGGTAAGAGAAAGGTTAGCTAGGATTGGCTTTGGTCAGGGTGGTCTCCACAGAAAGGGGGATCTTTTCAGTTAGACAGAATTTGGAGGAGGGGTATTTGGATTAGAGGAACAGCAATGGGTGTCCTATGTGAGTCTTGAGCAAGGCGAGTAAATTCTCATGGTTAACAAGAAGTAATAGCTCTGAAGCAGTTCGTGGTGGAGACTACATTTAGAAGAGGAATTTATTTTAGGGAACTTAGTGTTTGGAAATTCCCCAACAAATAGAGTCCAGTCACAGCAGAGTCAACATTTTGCTGTTTTTCTGATAAATAAGTGCATAGGACCTACTATTATATGCATACTATGTGCCAGATGCTCTTCTAAATGCTTATTGTTAATTTACTCATTGAATCCTCACGAGAACTCTCTGTAAGTTAGCAAACTGAGGCACAGAGAAATCAAGTAATTTGTCCACATTCTCACAGCTAGTGAATGTCAGAACCGGGGCCCAAACCCTGCTAATTCATGTGCTTTCTGTTCCCTTATATTTATTGAAAGATATTTTTTTTTAAATGACTTTTGTTCTTAAGAGACATTACCACTGGCCTTACATACTCCACTGAAGTCATGGCTGTCCCCACAGGCCCTCTGACCCAGCACAGTGGTTTGTGGGATGGTAGATTTTCCACCTCTGGTCCATAAATTAAGGTTAATAAAGAGCCATGGCTGAAGCTAAGATCCCAGGGTTCAGCGGTAGATTTCAAAACCTTCAACTCTGCTAGTGGAATTGCGCTCACGCACTCAAGGATGGGTAGGTCTGGGAGCCGAATTCCAAATGGAAAGTGGAATTAATTTATTTCTATTCTTAAACAATGAGGTTCTGGGAAAGTGCAAGTCTCCTTCAGAGCTTCCAATACTTCCACCAGTCTTACATGATGCTCAGAGGCAAGAATGTTCATCATCATCATCAACAAGAACAGATAGTGATTGAGCATCTCTGCTGGGCAAGATGCCAGGTACTGTGTGGAATAGAGATGAGTAGGATAAAACCCCGCCCTTAAGCAGCTTACAGGCTAGAAGCAGATTAACTGCAATTCAAAGAAAAATGTCGCAAGTGTCATAATTATATCTCTGCTTCTGGCTTTTGGCCAGTCTCCTTTTTAACCAACAAGGTGGGTACTGGAAGAAAGGGGGTGGGGGCAGCTACTGGTGAATGTCACTGGGGCTGCATTTCCTGAGCAGAGAAGGCTTGGGTCAAACTAGGCAGAGAGGGTACACTTTGATAACCAGGGGATGATGGCCGAGCTGAAACTTGATAGTAAGAGAGGACTTTTGAAAAGACATGCTGAGAAGCAGGAAAGAACTAGAAAGAAGGAGGGACCTCACTGGGGCAGCAGAGATGAAGGAGGCTGAAAGCAGGGAGAAAGGACAAGATGGGCAGGAGTGTGCACATGAGTCAGGCCTGTGCTGAGGACACATAGGAAATGACTGAGGTGGCAGGTGACAGGCAACAGCCGGAAGAGCACCCCAAGGGCAAGTCCTATCAGGGCCACCTACTGCCGAGCTCTGCTTTGAGATGGGACAGTGGCAGGCTCCCTCTGGTAGCCCTGGCCAGAGGACACCCAGACCAAGTTTGAAGGGACCTGGCTCTAGGGATAAGGAATGTCCCATCTTTCCGAGGCAGACTCTACATCTTCTTTGGCTTTAAACAACTCTGAGTCTGCTACCTCCACAAGCAGGGCTATCTCCTTAAGAGCATGGAGGCAAAGGGATGCTGGTGGGGGGCGGGGGTATGAATTTTCCTAAGCTCCAGTCTACTGATTTATTGCTGAGTTTGCCACCTGTGTCTCTACAGTGCAATGAGGTTCCAGATTATTTTGGGTTTGGTTTTTAAAGCACCCCATTTCCCTTGACCTGAAGCAAGCTCTTCCCTCATTTTATCAAACCCAGTAATTCTCTACCTTTTTGGACACAGATCCACCCCCTCAGGGTCCACAATGCCATGTGGATCATAGCCATAGAGTGACACCTTCCTGGCCTTCTTTTCAGAAGCCTATGACAGAAACTAAACCTCTCCAGTCTAAGGCTTAAGCAGACATATGCTTGATATAAGAGGAAGTCTGAATTGATTGTTAAGAATTTGAAGAGCCAGAGAAACAGGAAGCAATGAGAAACAAAAGCATCCCCCAGGTCTGAGCCACGGGACCATCTACTCTGGCAGCCCCGTCGGCCACAGCCAAAGGTAAGTGTAATTAGGTTACACACATTATTTGGTCGAGGCGGGGTGGGCGAAGCCATTTGTCTGATGATGCTACGTGCCGGCCTCTTCCACTGGAGTGACAACAGAACCACTGTCAAAGAGCCTCAAACTTCCAATTGCTTTCAGCATCCTGCTCTGGCAGGAAATTATTTAGTCCTTATCAAGGGCTTGGGGGTCCACTAGTTTATACATGGACACAGAGCTATGACTTTTTACTGGTGATGTTTTATTTTAAAATTTTTTCCACTATCATGTAAACAATAAAACTTTAAATCTCCCATTATTTTGCCGTTTAGCACAACTACTAGCATAATTTAGGTGTATTTGTCCAATGTATATGGAGCTTTTATAGGTATATAATTACAATTTACACAAAGTTTTTTAAAACGTTTTTAATTGTGGTAAAATATAAATAACACAAAATCTGTTGTCTTAACTATTTTTAAATGTACAGTTCACTAGTATTAAGATTATTCACATTATTGCGTAACCAACAGATCTCCACAAGTTTTTCAACTTGCAAAACCGAAACTCTAAACCCATAAAACAACTCCTCATTTCTTCCTCTCCCCAGATCCTGGAAACCGCCATTCTACTTTCTGTTTCTGTGAATTTGATCACTCCGGATACCTCAGATAAGTGAAATCGTACAGTATTTATCTTTTTATCTCTGGCTTATTTCACTAATTATAATAACCTCAGGATTCAGCCATTTCATAGCATATGTCAGAACTTCTTTCCCTTTTAAGGGTGAGTCCGCTGTTTAAGGCTGAGTCCACATTCCGTTTCTCCATTCATCCAAATGGTGCTCATTTGTGTTGCTTTCACCTTTTGGCAAATGTGCATGACGAATGTGCGTAAAGTTTAATATCCTACCTTTTCACTTCCTGTTATAACATCTACGTATATACATATATAATTTTTTCCAGATTGATTTGTACTCTTCTCAATAATCTTTTTTCCTCTGTTTTAGTAGTAACATGACAGTCCTTCAAGCCCATGTACTTAAATATTTTTCAACATTTCGATACTTGACATAGTTCCAATTTTTCCCTAACTACTATAATAATAATTTTGTACCCATGATATTCCCCCCAAATTTTTGCTTATTTTTTGGGGGGAGAATAGATTCCTAGAAGTGAAATTACTGGTTAAAAAGGTATAAATGTTTTATGACTTAAAAGACAAGAGATAGAAAACCAAATTGCCCTCTAAAATAATTGTATCTATTTGCATAGCTACTAATAGTGTATACAAATTTCTATTCACCATACTCACACCAGCGTTTTTGTTTTTTATACATTAAAAAATTAAACAAGAGGAAGATAAGAGCTCATTCCTGTTTAGTAGACAACACTCTGATTATTAATAGTGATGGATATTCATGAGAGCACCCTAGGCTTGGCTAGCCTGTGACTACTAATATGGTTACAGTTGAATGAAATATATATAATGTATAATATATATAATATATATGTATATATTAGAAACATGCCTGTATATATTAGAAACATATATATATAATATATATGTATATATTAGAAAGGTGCTCAATAAATGATGGCTATTATTATGGTTGCAGTTGTTTCTATTAATGCCCAAAGTATGATGATTCTCAGCCTGTGCCTGCTCTCTCAGGTTCTCTGCTCCCCTAAACCATGGTTTTCCAATTATTTGGGGCACTCCCATTTGGGCAGTATCTCAGAACACTTTTTCTTCCCTGTGGAGGTGCTCTACCCAGCCCTCAGCTGCTGGTGTTCTCTGCTAGGCACAGTTTTGCCTTGCTGGTGGCTGTCCTAAGCCCTCAGAGCACCAGAACTGCACTTAGAGTGGAGAGCATGGTGGCCAACGTGTCACCTGGGTTTCAAACAGGACACTTTCTTATGCCCAGAATCTTTTAAAAGTCTTTTTTACAGCTCTTCCATCTTTTGGCCCTAACCCACTCTCTCCATAGAGTCCGAGGCCACAGGGTGTGTAAAGAGGCCAGCATGCCAAGCTCCTTGGGGTAGACAAAGCAAACAATGCCCCTCAAGAGATGTCCACACCTAAACCTGTGAATATGTTACCTTACTTGGTAAAAGAGACTTTGCAAATCTGATTAAGTTCAGGATCTCGAGATGGAGAGATTATCCCATAATATCTGGATGGGCCCAGGTAATTACATGAACTCTTATAAGTGAAGGAGGGAGACAGGAGTCTAGGAGTGGGGTGTTGCTAACTGAGAGTAAGAGTTAATTCTGTGCTGCTGACTTTGAAGTTGGAAGGAGCCCCCAGCCAAGAAATGCAGGAAGCTTCTAGAAGCTGGAAAAAGCAAGGAAACAGATTCTTTCCTAGAGTCTCCAGAAAGATTGCAGCTCTAGCCAACACCTTGGGCCTTCTGACCTCCAGAATTCTAAGATAATACATACGTGTTGTTTTAAGCTATTAATTTTGTGGTAATTTGTTACAGCAGCCATAAGAAACTCTTACACTCCCCTAGTGTCCTGGCCTCCTCCCCCTATTTCTCTTTCCAGATTGCCTTTAAAGTTCTTCCCTTCTTTATTAGCCCTAAAGTGGAAGTCCCCAGGTTAATTCATACAATTAGGAGGGTCCTACCAGTTCCACAGTTAGGAAACTTCTACAGCGATTCTTGCTCATTGGTTGTATTTGTTCTTTTGTAAATTGTTTATGGTCTTTGCCCCACTGATGACTCAATATCAGAAAAATATAGATCTACAGTGCCACTCCAAGATCCCACAATGAGCTGCACTCTCTCACGTAGCCATCCATCCAGTTATCCATCCAAGAAATATTTACTGGGTCAGGTATTGAGCTAGTATTGGGATGTGAAGATGGCAGCACAAAATCCAAACCTTTATAGAGGCCATAGGTGTTGGATTTTTATGGCTTGAGAACAACATGCTTAGATTTTTTTTTTTTTTTTTTTTGGTCCTCTGGGTGTTCAAAGATTTGTTTCTTTCCAGAAAACAATTAGGGTAAAAGGAGCCTCTTTGACTAAGTAACAAGGGACAGGAACTGCACTCTGGTTCCATTTTGTATTCTAATTTGTATTCAGACCCATGCAAGAGTTAAAGAGTTTGATGCTAAATAAGCACAGATGGAAACCAGCGCAGCCCAGTGCATCTTTGCTTAGGATAATTTCTCCTCTCTTTATTTTCTCCAGTCCTGCCTTCCTGCCTCTGACGCAGGGAGCTAAGGGTCTGAATGAAACCTATTGGAGGTTCCAATTAAATTTTTGTGAACAAAGGGCACACATGGTTTCTCAGATAACAGGTGGCAATAAATCCATCAGCACATCCAGCTTCAGAGAACAGAGTGCCCGCTGAACTGCTAACAGCTGCCAATATCTCATTGAGTACCTCACACAAGATGGGCTCTAAGGTAAGAAGTTTCTCTCTTCAGACAAATTTAATCCTTCCTTGTAAGCTGTGTCTCTCAACAGAAAATTTTGATTCTAACATAAAGTTTATGACAGATTTGTTGACAAATTCCTGTTTTTGTTGGTTGATTGGTTAGTTTGATTTGGTTTGTTTGTTCATTCTTTGGTCTGTCTTTAAAGTACTTATTGTATTCCATTTTGCATTTTTTAGTTTTCTATTGTTTTACTTTAAGTATCTTTACTTATTATTTAGAAATTTATATTTAGAAATACTTTATACAGAAAAATGAAGGATCTTAAATGATTGTGTATATTTTCTGATTTAAACATCTGGGGATTTGGTGCACTGGGGACTCTTGGTTACTTAGAATCTCAGTATGGACAATGTTCTTTTTCCAACCCTGGTCTTACAACAGAATAGAGTAGTTCGGTGCTTGAGATACTTTCAACAGTTGAGGCTGACTCTTGAACCCCAGTGATAAACATTTAACATTATTTACTTATGTTATGAATGTAGTTAATTATAAAACATTTAGAAATTACAGAAAAGGAAAAAGAAGATAATTAAGTCATTGATTATAATAGCTGATATTTGGGTAGGTATCTCTCTAGTCTTTTAAAACTGTACACATAAATTTCTTTTTAGATAATTAAGGTCAAACTATAAATACGGTTGATATCTTTTTTAAACTTAACATTGTATTGAGTATTTTCTAAATCATTGATATTATTTTAAAACATGATTTTAAGAGTTGTTTATATTCCACTATTAACGTGGGTTTTTTTTTCCACTGATATAAATAATTTGGCAATTCATAATTTTGCACATAAATCTTTGACTGCATTTCAGATCATTTCCTTAGGGTTGTTCTTAGAAGCAGAGTTACCAAATCAAAGGATACACAATTTTTAGAGCCTGTTGTATTTAGTGGCAGTAATCTATTTTAAAATTTATATAATTGGTGTTATAGATACAGTAGCAGAAACTATATAAAAGAAAATTAAGTTCTTGCCAGAAACTGTTACTACCTGAAGTTTAACAAGATACTGTTACTTAATGCTGACTAATGACATGAAATCCTAAGTAGAAAACTAACTTTGAAAGTTAATATTTCATTTATGCAGAGCGACACACCTTTCTGAGAAGGGCTTTATAGTTTCAACAGAAGAATAGGAGAGCTTCTAGTACCACAGAGCACGGGACGATGGTGGAGTACAATCCTGCAAGTTATAGAGCTTTTCATTCCAGTTTGACTCTGGTTTTGTGACCCGAGACAAATCTCCCAGCCTCGAGTCTCAGATTTCTCATCGGCAACATAAAAGGGCTAGTCTAGGTTAGTGGTTTTCAATCGGCAGCATGAATCACACTTGTGGTACATGAGATATTTTGAGTGATACATAGATATAAACCATAATTTTTTATTGGCATGGCACACAGTTATTTTTTTTAAACAACTTTTCCAGTTTTTTTTAAGTAGATTTAGAGAATAAGATTAAGTAAATAATAGTACAATAGTCCTCAGATATGACATAACCATTGAGGCGATGGACAAACATCTGACATTTGAGAAACAAAAAGTTAGGTGATCTCCAGAATCCTCATAATGTGCTAGTGGATTCCAGATATAAAAAACGGGTGAGCGGTGCTTACTTGGAAGGCATTCTGGCAACCAGGTAGAGTTATTAAGACATTTAAGAAGTGAACAGAGAGAGACAAAGGCATTGATAAATTTCCAAATATCATCCTACTACTTGCAACTCCTTGTACTTTTTATTTTAATAGTGAGTCTCACTGGCCTGGGCAGACTTTCTCCCCTCTTCTGTAAAGGCTGCAGAAGACCTGTACATAAGTGTAACAGGTCTTCCCTAAGAACCTGGAGGAGAGACGGCCCAGCCCAGTCCTCACCATGCTCAGGGCGGTTTCAGACGCCCCTCGGCGGTTGCTGCAGGAGGGGAGAGAGTCCCGGAAGCTGGTGCTGGTGGTGGTGTTTGTGGCTTTGCTCCTGGACAACATGCTGCTTACTGTGGTGGGTACGTCTGGGGTCTCTGCGCTGAGGGTGGTCTGCCCTGGGCAGGGTCATACACACCCTGCTAGCTTTTAGCCAGGAATGGACTGGAGAAAGTTTCCTTTTACACTGGAAAACACACAGAGGTGGCCGGGAAATGGAAGAGACGGCGAGAAATGGAGTCTGAAGCTTGCTCACCATCGCTGAAAGCCTAAGAAGTTCAAAAAGTAGGAGCTTCACAGAGCATCTGACCAAAAAAGAGGCCAACCAGAGCCGGAATTGGCATTACTTTCTTCCTCCCCATGCTGCCTTCCCCAGGACTCCAAGTGGCCTCTGTAAGAGTGGGCATCTTCTCACTATGTCGCCTCTCCAGCCTCTGGTCTACCAAAATAACGTATTTTATATGAATATCCAACTTGTTATATATCTACCTTTCTGGTGGTTCACTCCCTCAGAGCTCTGCTTTTTAAAGTTGATAGTCTTTTCTTTACATTCGGTTATGCCAGTAGATAAATGGATGCTAAAAATTTGTCCCTCTTGGGTGAAATATATGCTTTTAAACAAGAAGCTTTCTGAGACAAATTGTTAATCCAACTTCATCAGTTCTCATTATATGTGGTAGTTATGCCTTGTAAAGTCACACTGCAAACACTGAATTGAGCCAATCCTGAATCATTGCTCCTAGGGGAGATACATAAAACTCACGTCCCATAAAGATTATAATCTTAAATCCTAAAAACGATGCATCCTGGTAGATTCTATTTTCTTTACAAAAGAAAAAACGAGTTTCAGAGTGTGAAGTGACTTGTCTGAGGCCGCCTCGCTAATAGGTGCCAGGGCTGGGATCCAAGCACTGTCCAGCTGGCCCAGAGCTGGAGCTGCTTGCCCTGCACTCACCTGCTCCTCCCGTCTCCCTGCTCTGCCAACTCTGCATGAGAGTTGAAACTAAAAGGCAGAGCCCGCCTTGTTCAACCTCAGCTGGAAAAGTGAGCATCTGGCGACTCAAAATTTTTCCTGTCTTGGCATGTATGTCCAAGAAACATCATGATAGCTCCACGAGTATCGATTTTGTGATTGCAGGTAAATTTTAGCCGGTAGGCGAATTAGCCAATAATGAGGACCAATTGTGTAATGGTTGGTACTTCAGCTAATAGGATAATTTGGGCAGGCACAGTCTTTCAATGGGCTTCATATCACGTCACTTAGACACCTGCCTGGAGCGTGACTCTGAACCCCATAGCAATGCCCCTGAACCGACTAGTGGTAAAAAGACAACCTGCTCTTAGCCCTCATGACTTGTCCTTCTTGACTTCCAGTGCCCATCGTGCCCTCCTTCCTATATGCCACAGAATTAAAAGAAGTCAACACTTCTCTAGACCTCGGCCCCGCCACGAGTTCCCGGCACACCCTCCCTTCTCCTGCCTTTTCCGCCATCTTCTCTTTCTTCGATAACTACACCATGGCTGTTGAAGAAAGTGCGCCCAGGGGCATGGCATGGACAAATGGCACTTCCGGCACCGTCACCCCTCCAGTCACTGGAGCCCTCTCAGCCCATAAAAACAACTGCCTGCAGGACACACAGTTCTTGGAGGAAGAGAACGTACGGGTCGGGGTTCTGTTCGCTTCGAAGGCTCTGATGCAGCTTCTGGTCAACCCGTTCATGGGGCCTCTCACCAACAGGTATCTCAGTGGGTGCTCAGGGGCTTAGGAATAAGAGGATGGGCTGAGATATCCTCAAGGAGGTTAGAAGGGAAAAGAAAAAAACTCACCTTTCTGTGCCCTAGGACAGTCAGCTGTTTGGAAAGCTGGTTATTCCAAAGGGTAGCATGACATGGATAGAATGCCATGGGCTTCACATTTTCTTAGTGATATAATGAGTATTGAGTACCAGGGAGAGAATCAGTGAACAGAAGTATACCGTTGATGTGTCCTGAAACATGGCTCCAATGGGTTGAGGGTGGAAATGAGACAGGCCTGTTGCAGTCTAGAGCACTGGCAGTTGTGTTTGGGATTATCCTGCCGTTTCAGAGGGACGTACGCTCTGACTAGGCTATCCTTTCCAGAAAAGAATATTTTGGCCCTGGTCTATGGGTAAATTTGCATGTTTCGTTATTTGCTTATACACATTCACATGTCATAACCCATCTCTACACCTCCATTCAGAGACATGTTTTCCTATGTACTCAAATAACTGAATTTCTCTTCCCAATTACATGAAAATATATAGTCCAAAGATATGGATGTCTACTGGAACAGTCTCTCTTTTTTTTTTTTATTTCTCTTTTAGGATTGGGTATCACATTCCCATGTTTGCTGGCTTTGTTATCATGTTTCTCTCCACAGTTAGTAAGTAATTTGCTTCCCTTTTTTCCCTTCACTGTTTACCTTTGATTTTATCATGTTCCCAGCAGTGGAGAGAGAAGGGTCAAGTTAGCCAAGTGGCATATGGTGCTGATTTGAATGCTTTGAAGTTTTTGCTATGGGGATTAGAGTGACTGGTTCTAATTGAAATTTGTATGTTCTGTTATGGAACAGACACTTCACTTCCTTCAGCTGGGGGAACTTGTGTCTGCCATTTTACTGTGTATGCTAGTGTGTGTGTGTGTGTGTGTGTGTGTGTGTGTGTATCAGTAATCCCTTGAGTGAGTTCAGTACAAACCTCCCACCCTTGGGAAGAGGTTGTATTATTTTGATACGCAAAGGTAAAGGGCAACTAACAAAGAATCTAAATTGGACAAGAGCAACTGGAAAATTCCCAAAAGTCTACTTCAAGTAAGAACATTAAAGTTTAAGAAATGTTCTAATTTAGGACAATAAATTTGCTAAAGACACAAGAAAGAGAAAGACAAGTAGTCTATCCAGTATCAGACGAATGTTCCTAATAAAATGGAGATGGAATAAGAACAGAAAGTGGGAGGAGGGGAATGTCTGGAAATTGACCCTGAGAGTTAAAATAAGAAGGAAGGAATGGAGTTCTGGTTAATGCAGGAGAACGCAGCCTGTGGACCCACTGGTAGCTCATGACGCCTCTGCTGACTCTCTGCTCCAAACGACATACCTCCTGATACCTCTGGTTTTTCTTACCACCTTTCTGTTACTTCTCCGCTTTTTCTATCGCTTCCCTTCAATTTTTCTTCCCTTCCAGCGTCACATTCAGGGCTGGAGGCTGCAAAATACAGGAGCTTGATGTGTGAAGTTCTGTCTGGAAACGGCAGCTTGTTTGTGAAAATTCCAGCTGAATCAAAGAAAATGAGGAAATTCAAATTAGAAATGTTTCTCAACCTTCTAGAGGCTCAACCTAAGCTAAACAGTAAATTAAAAACTAATAAGATGCTTTGTTTCACCAAATGAGACATAATTCATTCCACAAAACTTTATGGTGCATACATATTATGCTTCAATGGCAAAAGTCACTGAGAAAATGTAAAGAATGAAAAGACACGTTTCCAGCTCCCCAGGTGTTTATGATGCTGTTACCAGAGAGAGTTTGTACACTGGGCCCTAGCAGAGCCCAATCCTGAACACCTGGAATTGCAGTGGAGAAATTCTGGCTATTTTATTACGCATGGCACCACCCAGGAGAAGGGGAAGCTAATGCTCAAAAGCCCGAACTCTCTGGTGGCCTGTAGGTTACAGATTATGTAGGGCAAACTCACAAGACACTGTGGGTTAGGGGGTTCCGGGTTGTGCTGGGAGCTGAAGACAGTTCTGAGGTCTGTTCCAACATCCCTCTGTCTGTTCTCATGGAAAAGTAGCCAGGGGTTCATTCCACCTTAGTTAGGGCTCAGGAGCTGAAACATAACTTAGCTCAAGATGTTATCTAGTCTGGCAGAGGTCTGGACCACATGATCTTTAGTCAGGTGTGAGCTATTGTCCTCTGTTCCCCTGGGGGTTGCTGATTATCTTGGGGAAAGGCTAAGTCTCTGGGGGTGGGTAGTGTGTGTGTGTGTGTGTGTGTGTGTAGAGAGAGAGAGAGACAGACAGGCAGACAGACAGAAAGGATTTCTAAAGCTAGGGTTTAAAGCTAAATTTAAGTAAAGTCATAAGGGCCCTCGGCTTCAATGCTTGCCTGGGGAGACCTGACAAATACCCTGCAGAATAAGATAATGCTACAGAATCCCATACTCTTCAGCATAAGGTTTTCACCTGATTCTCTGCCAAGAATTCATGTTTCAAAAGCTTTTCTCATCTACCAAACTGTAGATATTAAATAATAATTATTGTTGCAATGCATACCTAGTGTTGCTATACTGAGTTGGCCTGACTATAGCAAAGGCTTGGTGTTTAGTGTCTCCTGAGTCATATTGGGGTTAGGATTTTTAAAATACTAAAAAAAGGTTGCTGCTGTCCATTACAACCCTTAAAGGCCTCCAACTGAGAACCTTGCTTAATGCGATTAGGAGCTAAATGGTGGCCTTAGTTAGGATGCAAAGTGAAAAAGAAATTGCCCTGGTATATCTGGGTAGGGTAACCAACCACCCTCCTCCTTCGCCTGAGATTAAGGGACCTCCCAGGATGTGAGACTTTGGCTTTTAAAACCAGGAAAGCCCTAGGCAAACAGAGACGAGCTGGTCACTGTATTCTCCAAAGAAATGGGAAGAGCCGACTTGAACAGATTGGAAATCAGAACCCCTGAGAGACAGAACCAGAGGAGAGGCCAAGCACATACGTGTTTGGGAGACGGTGTGATCATGTCGGGAGGACTAGGAGATTATAAGACATCAAACAAGCAAAGACATCTGTAATGAATGGGCAAGGGATCCCAATTCTGCTGATGCAGACACTCAGGGAGGGAGTCTTCTGTCTTCCTAGGGCATTGCCCTGGTACTGGAGGTGAGACACGTCTGCACTGACCAGCCTACCACCAACACCCTGTAATTTAGTTTTTGATAACAGGTTCCTGTTTGGTTCTCAGTTTTGTGTATGTTAGTCTCTAGCAGACTCAACCTCTCCAAGGGCATGAACTGGATGTCTCCTTATTTCACATCTGCTACAGAGTCTAGCAAAGCTACATGTTCAGTATTACTTAGTAAATATTTATTCTTTTGGCTAAAAGATCTTCCAATATAAGGTAAAGGGAAAGATTTGATTGGATAGCAAGATATTATTTTAATATCTACCCAATACATGTGGTCCTTTAAAAACATGCAACATTTATCTCTGTCCTCCAGATGACCTAATGGGGCCCAACAATGGCAAAAGTCAAGTTTGGGTTTTGCATATGGAGGATCCAGACGTAGGATCTAAGGCCACTTCCCAGTCCAGGACATTGGACTTTTTGGACAGCCCTGATCCCAGTGCACATGGTATTGGATGTTGGGCTTTGGGCAGGAAATGTGGAAATCCAGCCTTCCATCCACTGTGTGGCGAATTGGTTTATGCTTCTTGGTTTCTAAGTCTTCATGCCAACTAAAATGCAATCCTGATTAAGGGGTGGGAGATTAGAAAAGCAACTCCAAAAACAGGGAGAAGTGAGCATGACTTATTAAAACATATACAAAATGGTTCATATCTCTTACATCACGGGCACGTTTTCTGGTGGCCGGGGAACAAAGGCAATTTGCTAACTGGAACTTCTTGCTATTCTATTTGCCCAGTGTTTGCTTTTTCTGGTACCTATACCCTGCTCTTTGTGGCTCGAACCCTTCAAGGCATTGGATCTTCATTTTCATCTGTTGCAGGTAATGCTGACATCTTCACACACACACACACACACAAACACACACACACACACACACACACTCACACGAACTCACACACAGACACATACATGCACATATTACCTCTCTTACCATCTCTTAATACCTTTAGACACTATAAGATTTACCTAAAGAAATTAAAGAGCCTACAGCCATGCCACCCTGAACAAGCCCGATCCCATGTGATCTCAAAAGCTAAGCAGGGTTGGGCCTGGTTAGTACTTGGATGGGAGGCCACCTAGGAAGATCAGGTGCTATAGGCATAAAAAATTTAAAAAATAAGGGATTGTAAACTGACAAGGTCCTTGCAATCTGTGAAGTCAACCAAGAGTTGCCTCGCCTAAAAAAAATAATAATAAAAATAAAAATAAATTTAAAAAATAAAGAAATTAAGGAAAATATCAAGCATCCCTAGATCATCCCAGTCAAACCAAAAATAAAGAAATTAAGGGAAAAAAATAGGAGGCAGAAATTGGAATTCAAAAACAAGATAATTGTAGAGTTGCTGGCAGTGCTTATAAGTTTCTGACTTAACTTCCTCTGATGATGTTTAGATGGAGCCAGCTCAGCTCAGAGCAAGCCCGAGGTAAAACCATGAAATAAGCCAGGCTTTTACTTAATCCCCCTCTATGGTCTTTTCTCTGTCCCCTCTTGCCATTTTATAGGAACAGTAATGTTAATACTACCAGTAAAACCATTGCAGTTTGCAAATACAATGTTGAATGTCATCCTGTGCCATTTTACACGTGGGGGAATGGACATGAGAGCCCAGCCCGTGCTCTCTTCCAGGCACTCGGTGCCTTCATACTTGTCCCAGGGCATTCCTGTCGAATAGAACAGTGCTCTGTGTTTATAGGTTTTCCCTTCCTCAACCTACTCCATGTCCATTCATTCAGGGAAATATGCTAGGAAATGCTAAAATAGTATGAAATGTGGTGTCATGGGACAATGGTATTCTGTGTTCCGTTCCCAGAGACTTTTCACTTCCAACAATATTCTGAATAGAAGGAGTGAGCAATGTGGGAGTTCGGGGGATCAGTGAGGCAGTATTGGTAAAATACTATGGGTTAAGTTTTATAAAACCCCTCAAGCTGAAACACCAGCCAAGATGATCCCTGAAGATGTAACTGAGCAGAGACCAGGACCCTGTGAGAGAGGCAGACAGAAAACTCCTCCATTCTAACTTCACCTGTTACTCTCAGGTCTTGGGATGCTGGCAAGTGTCTATACTGATGACTGTGAGAGAGGCCGTGCCATGGGAATCGCCTTGGGGGGCCTGGCTTTGGGACTGCTGGGTGAGTGGCATCTGACCCCAGACCTAGATTCGGGAGGGTGAGGTCCCACAGACTCTGAAGATGGCTCCAGGAGGCAGGTGCTCCTGAGGTCGCGGAAGACAATATTTTCCTTCCTTCTCTGTCCAATCGCATTTTGAGTCCTGAAATTTTGCCCATGAAATGTGACCCTTTTCCCCTCTACAAGGTAAACAGCCTGGGAATGGTCCAGAATCCTAGTCTACTCAAGAGGGTGCCTCTCCTCATGTTAGCTGCCACTGCTTCACTGCGGCTTCCCCACATGTCCAGCTTTCAACATGAGGGCATGCTCCTTGTCAGACAACCTCCTTTGATCCTCACCACCACACTATGAAGGAGGAACGATTGCCCCCATCGTAGAGATGAGGATAAGAGAGGTGAGACAGTCATCCGAGGTCACACAGCCAGGCTATGCCAGAGCCAGGACACAAATGTAGATTGTCTGGGCTTGAATCCCAAGCTCCAAACCATCAGGTTGTAGTGTCTTTGAGGTCCATCCCTCAAAGACGGTTTAATTGACCAGTCCAACGAGCCACGTACTTTCACTGAGCACTGATTACGTGCAAGTGCAGGGCTGGCACAGAGGGGATGCAGTTAACGAGCTTCAGACATGGCTCCCTCCCTGTAGCACCTTACAAGCTGACCGGGGAGAAAACAACAAAAGTCGCTTTCCCGGCACAGACTCCACCCTCTACTGCCATGGGGAAGAGATGGAACAAAACCCCGCTCTTAATTTGTCCCCACCTACCCAAGCTAAAACCCGTACATCCTGGTCTCCTTTCTCATCTCCCGCTCCCAAAAGAACATGCCCATTATATCCCCCACCGGGTACGATGTGACAAGGTCAGCGTCTCGTCACAGCTCACTTGGAATATGGCACCAGCTTCCTGATCTCTCGCACAGTCTCTCCTTCCTCCAAGGTGCTGCAGAAGAAGCTCCCTATGTCCAGAGCTGGTGGTGTTTCTCCCCCGCTAAAAAGCACTGATGTTTCTCTCTGGCCACAAGGCTACGTCTTTATCTGGATACACGGGTTCCTTGGCTATTTGGCCTCAACCTTCCCAATCTCTACTCTTCCTCTCCCAAACACTCACATGCTATAGCACTGACTGCCTTCTATTTCTTCTCCAGCCACACTCTCTTTTCTGACACCTTTGTGCTCTTCACACCTGAATCTTCCCCACCAGTACCGCCCACCTGACAAAGCCCAGGTAGCTACCTGAACTCACTCACTCCACTGGACTTATGAGTCACTTTGTAGATGGAAGCTTTACCATTGAACTTTACTTTTCACCATGTTCTAATTATTTGGGCCCCTCGGCCCCCCACCATGCACATTTTCTCCATTAGAATGTGAGTCTCTTGGAACCGGGTCTTCTTCATCTCTGAATCCCCAGAACCTCATGTGCAGCTCAGCCCCAAGTAGGCCTTCAGTAAACATGGGCGATCCACGTGAACAAGTCACACTAGCTGGTACTGGCCCTCACCTCGGGAATCTGTGCCTGCTTTGCCTTTCCAGCGGGAGCTCCCTTCGGAAGTGTGATGTATGAGTTTGTTGGGAAGTCTGCCCCCTTCCTCATCTTGGCCTTCTTGGCACTACTGGATGGAGGTAAGTCCCCGTAAGAGGCCATCAGAGAGGTCAGGTTGGAAATGCGTTAAGCTGTGGGGTCAGTCCTGACATGTTTGAATGGATCGAGCACTGCCGCCTCCCAGGAAAGAAGGAAGAAACGCAGGGAGTCAGAGCTGTACATGATCGGGGGAGAGCAATGTGGCTGTTAGGAGCCTCCAACTAATCAGTGGACAAACTTTCTTTCTTAGCACTCCAGCTTTGTATCCTACAGCCTTCCAAAGTCTCCCCAGAGGTAAGTAGACACCAAGCTCTATCGCCATATAGAATGGCTAAGTGCAGTGGCCCAAGTGTCCCTAGATCATCCCAGTCAAACCATAAAAAGAAAGGTAAAGGGCAATGGAGTCAGGGAAAGTGAGACCTGTACTTAGGTTCTCAGATAGGGTCATATTGAGGGTAGTGTGGAGGATGGTGAGGGCGTCCGGCTTGATGTTGGATGAAGATGGAGGAAGGGCCTTGAGAAGAATCAAAGAAACCGTTGATAGATAGATAGATAGATAGATAGATAGATAGATAGATAGATAGATAGATTATAGATAGATGTCATACACCACGTAACAATGTTTTGGTCAATGACAGACCACATGTACAATGATGGTCTCATAAGATTATAATAGAGCTGAAAAATTCCTGTCCAGTAGTGATGTTATAGCTGTTCTGATGTCATAGCCATCGTAATGTCATGTATCATGTGTTTGTGGTATAAACAAACCTACTAGGCTGCCAGTCGTATAAAAGTATAGCACATACAATTATGTGCAGTACATTATACTTGATAATAATAATAACTATGTTACTGCTTTATATACTTTCTATACTACACTTTTTATCATTATTTTAAAATGTACTCTATTTATGAAAAAAGAGTTTGATATAAAATGGCATGCTGTGTTACACTGGCAGCACCCCCATCCATCTCGTGTTTACTGTGTCTCTTGCTTGCACCATTTTCTCTTGTGCTTGAATTAATTTTGTGTTGTTTTGTATAGTAACATGCTGTGCAGGCTTGTAGCCTGGGAGCAATAGGCTATGCCATACAGCCTAGGTGTGTAGTAGGCTAGACCATTCAGGTTTGTGTAAGTGCACTCTATGTCGTTTGCACGATGACTAAATCATCTAGCGATGCATTTCTCAGAAAGTATCCCCATCACTAAGCAGCATATGACTATATATATTCATGTGTTAATATGCATATACACATATAAATACTTTTTAACTCAGAACCAGGAAGGAGACAATGATTTTGGGACCTGAGTATTCACAATTATAACATCTCAGAGCTAAAGAAGACATTAGAGGCCATCTGGGCAACCTCTCCCCACAAGAGCGCCCTTACGGACTGTCATTCTGTCACAGTTAAATATCAGAGTTGCTATTTGTCTGACTCCAAGCCAAAGATGGCTCTGGGAAATCCATATCAAACCATGAAGAAAGATAAGAAAGTGCAAAAAACATGGGAAAGTTTGATCTAAATATCTTGATTTTGTGGCCAAGTCAGACCAAAGTGCAGGTAACTTAGAGACCCACCACCTGTGATTGGCATCCGAAGCGGGGCAGCATTGTGCACCTGAGCCCTGGCCCTGTGAGCTCTGCATGAACACCAGGTTCGTACCTTCTCAGACTCTATGAAAACAGGAGGTATATGCACTGTACAAATGGAAGTTTTTCTTGTCCCTGTTCTCAGAGTGCCAAGGGGACTCCGATCCTTACACTTCTCAAAGATCCTTATATCCTGGTGGCTGCAGGTGAGCTGACAATGCTTCCCTTTGGGTTGGGAGACCGTGGGCTTCAGGACATCCTCGATGGCTCACAGAACTGTCCCCCCAGGCTCTCTCTGCTTTGCCAACATGGGGGTGGCCATGCTGGAGCCCACACTGCCCATCTGGATGATGCAGACCATGTGCTCCCCTGAATGGCAGCTGGGTAAGTGACCTCCATCCCCCTGAGTGACAGCTAGGTAAGTGGCCCCAGCTCAGGCTTGAGCAGAGGTGTGTGCTGTGGGCCCGTTCTCAGGTAATTGAGAAACGTCTTCAGGGTCACAGAGGGGGACAGCGTGCTTCCTTTGTAGAATTACCTGCCCGTTCACACCTGTGAATCAAGCCTGATTGGGTGGGAAGTCCCTCCAAGAAGCAGCTTGCGCAGGGCAGGGTGGGACAAGTTGGTGGGATCTATGAAGCAGCAACTTCCTGTGTGGTAGAACCGCTCGTGATTTCTAGTCAATGGGCCTAGGTTTTCATTTAGGCTCCGTTGATTGGCTATGCACACTGTGCAAATCACGGAAACTTTCAAAGCATCACTTTCCTCATCTCTAAAATGGGCTTCAGAGTACTTTCTAGTTCGAAGGTAATTTGAGGAATAAATGGCGTACTATGTGGAGACGCTTTGCACCTGTAGGAAATTAATATGCATCGCCATCACCATCTTATTTTCTCCCTTCGACTCCGTTTCCCCCAGATTACCCTTTCACTCTCTTTCCCACTCTAAAAAGTTGTTTCTGGAGCATGTCGTTCTGTAGCTGTCACCTGGGAGAGGTGCTGGGCTCTCTACCCCAGTGGAGAGCCCTGGGCCCGGGGGAGAGGCCTCCAGCATCCTCTGCTCCATGGAGAGATGTCCTCGTGACCCGTCTGAGCTTAGAGAGGAGGCGCTGGCCCTTTCCAGGAAGCCTGGGGACAGGGACAGAGAAGACTACGTGCAAATGGCTCAGTCACTGCAGGGAGGAAAGTCTTCTGGGACCAGAGGGGAAGCTGCTAAAGGATCTGATACAGCCCACATGCAATGAAAAGCACTAAATCTAATTTTTAGGGACCGATTCTAAGCAAAGCTCTCAGCCCCAAATTGAATTTTTCTGGGCTGCAGCTGCCTCCGACCATAACACTTAATCGAGTTAGTGGGTGCTCAGTGCCAATCAGCATCCCCTGCCCGGAGGCTCCGGCCTTTGCAGGTGGGAACCAAAGCTCAAAACGCCCTCTCCAGCCTTCACCCACAGGAAAGAACATTCAAAGCAAACCAGCCACCAGCCAGTAACTGGCGAACTGTTGACTTTGAACTCAATTATGATCGACACGACAGTTTCTATTAGCACAATGTCCTCTGGGACAGGGAGGCAGAGAGGCAGGAGAGACCTGAGGAAGGTCACAGGGGGGTTCTACGCCGTGCCCCCGGCAGTCAGGGCTGTGGCAGAAAGCCCCTCGACAGTGAGTCAGGGCGCGAGGAGGAGGCTTTTCTTCCTCCGTGTTATCTGCATCAGATCGCCTGGAGAGCTTGTCACAACCCAGATTCCTGGGCCCCACCCAGCAATTCAGTAAAACAAGTTCGCCTTCCTAGTAAATTTCCCAGTGATGCTAAGATGACCTCATCGACCACACTTTGAAAAATATTGCTCTAAATGCAGAACACCTGTCACGTGTGGGACGGGGAGAAGGAGACCTGGCTTTTGAGAGGATTGGTGTCTGTGAATGAGCATTGTCTAACAGCCGCTGTGTGCCCAAAGCTTTTACTGAGCGCAGGCCTTGGAAACAGGCCCCGCTGGTTTTGAGCGCTGACGGCCTCGTACTGGTTGTGACTTCAGATAAGTTATTTAACCTCTAGCGAACTCCACTTTTTTCCTTTGGAAAAATGGAGCTGCTTTTCAGAGTTGTTTTAAGGATTAAATGGACCTATGAATTCTAAAGGGATTAGCACAGTGTGTGGAATGCAGGATATACTCCGTGAATAAAAATTATCACTATTTTCATCATTGTTTTTGTTTAAATCACTTTGACAATCACAGCTATGCGTAATCCCCACTCCTTGAAGATGTGCTGTGAAAAATATATGTACGTCTATGGACATCTATTCTGGAACACCTATTTTACACGAAATGCCACTGAAATACAAGGTGTACCCAGGTCCTAAAGAACAGGCCACATCGATTGAGGACAACCTCATTCGTGAAATTCCATATCATTTAAAATGACATTAAGAGGATGATGTAGGAGGCTAGTGGGCTTCTTGAGGAGCTCGGTTTCAGATATCGGGTAAATGGTTAATTATCTATACTTCTAAAATTTTTCAGCAATTAAACATAAACAAATGGGTACCGTTTGAAACAGATGGCCACCTGTACAGATTAACTAGACAAATTCACTAAGGAATATACTTCACTCCTGCCCCATAGAAGAGAATATTAAAAGCAAACAAACTGTCGGCCGGAAACTAGTGAATTGTTGGCTTTGGGTTTAATTTTAATTATCACGACAGTTTCTATGACACAGCAGTTTCCTGTCGGTACAGAGAAGCAGAAAGGCTGGTGAGACCCATAAAAACTCACACTGCTGACCCCAAGCAGTCCCTTGCACCAGAGCCATCTGTGCTGCCACAGTGGTGGGGCGGGGGCTGGCAGAAACACAGTGGGGGGTGGGGGGTGGGGAGTCGGAGGTGGCAGAAACACCTGGAGTTGGAGTGAGAGAGCAGGGGTCCAAGTCCTGACCCTGTCCTCACCGGTTATGATGCTAGTAGTTAAGGCCAGTGCTCAGAGGGCATTTATTCAGTGCCAGGCACTGTCCAAAGTGGTAGATATATGTTATGTCATTTAAACCTCACAACCAGCCTACATAGTAGGAATTATTATTATTCTAATCTGACCCAATTTCCCTTGCCCTCCCAAACCCTGGGCCTTGTGGAGCTCCCTGTCATGGACAAGCATCCCGGTGCCCTCAGCCTCTCCTCTGAACACGTCCTTCACCTTCCTGCCCTAACTGAGACCCGAGTGCTTCCTGAGAATACCATGTCTTGCAGCTCTCAAGGTGGAAGTCCATGTCCCTCCAGCCTTTGCTCTCCTTTGCTGCTTCTGAATCGTTTCTCCTTCATTCTCCTTCAAAGATCCCAACTCCTGTGGAGATCATGTCATTAGATTATACCACCAACCCCTCTCCATTGCAGTTACCCACTGACTCCTTCATTACCCGCTTCTAATTCATTAAAGCTGTCAAACGTGGCTCGTATTCTTTACACTTCTGCTCCTGCTGACTTCACTATCCGGGTGATTAACCCTACCAACAGCTTGGCCTAATCCTTAATCTACTCTCTTGCAATGACCTCTTTCTCCTCTCTACCTTAACCAAGCAAACCTTTATATAACCTTGACCTTGACGTCATCATGAATCACATCGCCTCTGAAATCTCAGTCTCAAGAGTCCAGTTATCCCCTGACATATTCCCTGCTCAGGTATTCTAATTATCTCCATATCACAAAATTTGGCCGCGCCGAGGTCGCCAATCCGCTGGCCTCAGTTTTTGTTCTATTTCCATCACTACTCCTGTCCTCACTTCTTTGTTTACTCAGCTTGGATTCCGTCCTAATGAGTCCAAGTCCATCATTAATGATACTCCTTTAAAAGCATCGAGACTCATTTTCTGACTCTTCCCCTGGGGTCGTCAGAAAATCTTGGATTCTGGTTAAGCCTAACTGCCTGCCGACTCCTCGTCTGCACACAAGCCGCGGAATGGACTGGAGAGAAACACAGAACTAAGCTGTTGGTCTCACCTTAGGTTTAAGGCCACACACCTAAACTAGGTTTGTGTTTTTCCAGCTCCGCTATCATTTTTTTAAATTTATTTTTAACTACAGTTGACTAAAGTAGGTTTTTACACCGTCCAACATTCTTTCTGTAAGTCCCTAGTTATGTTCTCCTCCTCACGTCCCAAAACAACTGTTTTACACTTCTCCATTTAGACCTCCTGGACACTCTCGCCTCCTAGTCATTGAGAAAATAGAAGCCATGAGAAGGGAACTCCCATTATTAAATATCCTCATGTCCCTGCACCTTCACCCACGTCACTGCCTTCTCTTTGTAGTTGAAGCATCAGAGGCCACACTCCTTGTTCTCTTGTCTTCCAGATGCCTTTAAAAGCATCGAGACTCGTTTGCTGACTCTCCCCTGCTCCTTTTCCCCTTTGCTTTCTCCTCCTCCTCCGGAGTCTTCGAGAACTCAGAACTTCTTCTCCATCCGATCTTTTGTAGATGAGCCCAGAGGGCTGTAAGAACCATGTGCAAACCAGTCTGACTGTTTGAGTCGAGTGTTTGTGTCTGCGTTTAGAACCTGTCCTCAGAACTCTAGACTTGTGCGACCAACTGACTGACGTCACCAGTTGGATGTCTCACAGACCTTTCAAACCCTCAAGCTCATCCTTCATCTCCAGCCACCCAGTTGATTAAGACAAACATCTGAGAGTCATCCTTGATTTCTCTCTTCTCTCACTCCTACTCTGCCCACACCCGATCCAACAGAAAATCCTGACTCCACCTGCCTCTCATTCTGTTCAATTCTCTTCATAGTGACTTCTAAGCTGAGTCACTATCACTTGTCTTCTGGGTTCCACTCTTGTCTCGTGAGCCCATTCTTTGACCCAGGAGACTTAAAAAATATAAATCAGAATATGTCACTTCCCTCCAAAGCTTCCCATTGCACTCGGAATAAATTCCAAATTCCAAATTCTGGCCATACGTTTTCTGTCACTCTCCCCTTTGCTCATTGTTTCGGCCACACAGACTTTGCTGTTCCTAAAACAGACTAAGTGGTTTCTTTGTAAAGCCTTTGTATGTGCATTAGGTATTTGGGGTTTTTTTGGGAGGGGTGGCGGCGGTTTCTTGTTTGTTCCTGCTTGAAAGCTCTCTTTTGTTTATTCGGGTCTCATCTTAAATGTCACCTCCTCAAAGAAGCCTTCCCCGACTCCCAAATCTAAGTTGGCCCTTCTTCCTGGTCATTCTGCCTCATCGCCACATGAAATTTTCCTCCTAGACTTGTCGTTTTTCAAAATTACCTTTTTCATTTATTTGTTTACTTGTTTATTATTTCTCTCCCCCTCCCCTTGAATATAAGCTCCCCGAGGGCTAGGCTTTTGCCTATCCTACTTACCCCTCTATTACTAGCCCATAAAGTCCCTAGCGCATAGTAAAAGCTCATTAAAAGTACTAAATGAATGAACAGATGAATGAGATGTGGAGAGGGTGACTAAATTGCCCAAGGTCACAGAGTCGACAGTTGGCCAAGCTGTAGTGTGAGTCCAGAGCCGTGGGGCTCCACAGCCCATGCTTCAGGGTACCTGACTCTACTGTCACAGAAAACAAGGGACCAGGGCTTCGGTTTACAAAATGCTTTAACTACATTATCTAATTTGCTCCTCGGTGTAAGCCGTAATGGTATAACCAGAGCTTTGTTTTCCTCAGAAACCAAAGCTCAGAATGGTTTAATAACTTATCCAAGGTCACGACCCGAGCAATAGAAGGGCCGATAAATAGCAAGGCAGGACTTTTGCTTCCCAAGAAGTACGTCTGTCCTTCTCTAAAGCTCATGCTGATAACCAAGGGTCTTTTATACGTGAGAATGGTTCATTAGGGCTGTTCATCAAGAAGTCTAAGTGTGGGCTGGACGCACCTTACATGTACGGAAGCTAAACAAAGCACAGCTCCTGCAGAGCGCAGAGGCGGGGGCCCTGGGTCATCTGCTCTGCTCCGGGTTTGCACAGGGACCTCCAACCCGCAATACAAAGTGGTTCGCGATCTTTGAAGGTAAGAGGGGACGTCACTGTCTTGTAGGAAACAAGGTGTTTTAGAGTAAACGGGGCGTTTCCGAAGGTGCAGACCCACGTCTTTCCACAGGTCTAGCTTTCCTGCCTGCCAGTGTGTCCTACCTTATCGGCACCAACATCTTCGGTGTGCTGGCCAGCAGGATGGGTCGGTACGTGGCCTGGGGATCTGAGAAGAGCAGAGGGACGTAAGATGGGAGAGGCTTTCGAGATTGTCCAAGCACCTGGACTGATGAACAGCTTGCCTGAGGCTGACAGTTTAGGGCCAAGACACATGGATAAAAACTGCCTGGTGTTGAGGGCGGGGGTGGGCAGGTGGCGAGGACAGTGTAGAGAGTGGATGGTCCTGAGCTGGTTGCTACAGAAGAGGCAGTGACTATTCGAGGGACAACCTTTTCTTTCCAGATGTGTGTTGTCCAGTTGGAGAGATAAAATAACCCCACAGAGAACAGGTATGAATAAAGCAGTACTTTGGGGCCGTGGTCGTCAGACTGTGTCCCACGGAGCCCTAGGGAGTTCTACCGAGGCACGTCCGAGGCCACCGAGGGCTGGGGGCCAGGAGGTATGAGTCTGGATTCTCTTCCTCCACTACAGTGAGAACAGCTTTACTTCTATCTTTGGAGTTCAGCATAAAGATTTAAAACATAGATTTTGAAACCACTGCTATGAGAAATCAGAGGAGGAAAGAAGTTCGGTATTTTCTGTGGTTTTTGAGATGGATCTTGAAGACCAAATAAATAAGAACAGGGGAACAGTAGTCCAAATTGCGAAACAGCATGAATTCGGTTTGAGCGTTACTCGCAAGGGGCAAGTATCTTCTGGTTCCTCTTCTAAGGGAAGGAAGACTTGTCCCATTGTACCTCCTCCACTTCCACTATGAAAGGAAGTGTGGCGCCAGGAAAGAGATGGGGGCAAGGAAAGGACAGGGAAAGGGCTCACCCGGGTACAAACTGGTCACGGAGAGAAGCATTCATCTTCTCACATCCTAAGGGGTTCCCGGAATCAGGGGTGGGAGGACTAGCCAGCGGCGTGGTGACAGGGTGGCAGGCGGAAGGGATCTCTCCCCTCGGCACCATTTGATGACAGTTCTTTGCTCCCAGGTGGCTGTGCTCCCTGATTGGCATGGTGGTCGTGGGTACCAGCTTGCTTTGTGTAAGTATAATAAGGTTGAGTTGAGAGAGAAAGAAACCCAGACATTTAAACACCTTTAAATTCCTTTAAAATGAGCAGAGGATTGACTCGGCAAGGACTGTCAGAAAAACCGTTCCTGCCTAACTAGGAATTTAGCACTGGGAGAGAGGCCACCGGACATCCCATTGAAGGGAGGTGGGGAAAGAGAGAGGGGGGACGATGGGGCGGCTGGAGCTGGAGGTCTGAGGCTCTGTCTATGACTATAAGAAGCAATACATGTTGGTATCTATTTCTGGGGCCAGCAAGATGATGCATTTTATGACTTCATTTACTCAGCCGACCCTGACAGGACCCCAGAAGCCACTAGGTGAAGCATCAGATGTGCCTCAGCCTCTAGCACCAGAATTTTTGGTAGAAGAAGAAAGAAAGAAGGGCTTTTCCATTTCCCAGAGCCCCTTTCAAGCTCTCGAAGTTTTTTTTTTTCACCTTTCCTCATGGCGACCATAAGCACACTTGCCTCCTGGGCTTGAGGGAGATGAGAACAGGGCTGTAAAGTACTGAGCACAGCACTCAGGAAAGGCTGAGGTTCTGATCGGAGCACAAGCTTCAGGTTCAGTCCCAGCTTTACCACTTGCTGCTTGTGTAACCTCGAGCCGGTTATGTCATCTCTCTATGCTCAGTATCCTCATCTGTGCAGAGAGGATTCTGATAGCACCTCACCCGGTTCTCGAGATAATCCACATAAACCACAGCAGTGTCTGGCATACAGTGAGCCCACAGCAAATCTTAGCCAATACCCTTAATAAAGTGTAAATCCCTCTTGAGAAATCATCCCCCAAATTATTACCAGCCACTAACATCTAAATAGTAGGTTAAACTTCTGAGGGGTGAATGTGCTGAGGGAGTAGGTTTGGGTGACCGATGCCCAGGGAGAGAGGTAGGGAACCAGCACCAAAGGGAAGGAAGGCTCCAGTGGGTGGCGGGGAGGGCAAGACAATGAGTTTCGCAAGCTTGCAGATTTGCAGCAAACCAGGCCACCTGCTCTCTAGCTTATGGGTGGTTGGTTGTTGCTGTGCCCTCTGTCTTCTTTCTCCAATGGCTACCGAGTTAGAGTTTGACTTAGACCTTTGGATGATGTTGCTAATAGAAATGAGGGGCAACTCCATTCAGTGAAGAACGAGGACAGAAGTGTGTGTCTGGGTGGAGGGGGGCAGAAGACAGGGAGGAAGAGTCCACGCAATAGAAAAGGGCCGTTGTTATATAATGGACTCACATCCGAAGCTCAGACTTGATCTTGCCACTTTATTAGCTCTGTCACTCTGGACAGGGCGTTGAACCAAACGGCCAATCTAGTTTTCATATCTTTAAAGTAGAGGTAAAAATTCTCCGTAAGGAGGCGTGAGAGTCCAAGTCGATAACGGACGCTGCACGGAGCGCGTGTCGGCAGGTGCATTTCACGGGAGGTCGCTGTGCTGCCCCCAAGCGGCCCCGCTGGACTCCCCATGAACTCTTCCTTCTTCCCGTGGCAGGTTCCTCTGGCTCATGATATTTTTGGCCTCATTGGCCCCAATGCTGGGCTCGGCTTTGCCATAGGTAAGAGGTCCCTTAAAGGAAGCAAGAAGTCCCTCAGGGTTGGCTTCGGGTCATATCAGAGGAGGTCTATGGAAAAGCAGAAGGACAGGAAGGCAGCCTGCAGAGTTGGGGAGCGATGGGTGCACAGTCCCACCTGGAGTGGGTGTCGTGCTGAGTTGGGGGACAGCAGGCTAAGGGAGTGGACTAAAGGAGGAGGGGGAGGAGAATGCACAGACGGGGCGGGGGCTGGGGTATGGCTGGCGGAAGGTGTCTTGTTTGCTCTGGCCACAGGCATGGTAGATTCCTCTATGATGCCCATCATGGGACACCTGGTGGACCTGCGCCACACCTCTGTGTACGGGAGTGTCTATGCCATCGCCGATGTGGCCTTTTGCATGGGCTTCGCTGTGGGTATGTTGGTCAGGGAAGAGGGGAGTACCCAGGGCCCAGTGCCCCAGTCTCCCTTATCTACTGTTTACCAGCCGGACGTGGAGCTGGGAGGCTGATCCTCCCAGGGTTCTGGAGATATTTGACCCTGGGACATCTTCTAGGTCACCTGCTGCCCCTCACGTGGTGTCTTCTGTGTGATCAATGCTCAATAAACACTGGTGATTTTGGTTTATTCCTCACAGGCCCATCCACCGGGGGTGCCATCGTGCGGGCCATCGGCTTCCCCTGGCTCATGGTCATTATCGGGGTCGTCAACATCACCTATGCTCCCCTCTGCTACTGCCTGAGGAGCCCCCCAGCCAAGGAGGAGAAACTAGTAAGGGGCTCTGACTACTGCTAACAAAACAAAACAAAACAAAACAAAACTTCCGTTTCTGTGTCTCTCACATTCCTTTTCATCCCGAGCACTTATTTCCTCCCTCCTTATCGTCTCTCTGCTTTGCCATATGTTCTGATCCCCTTTTCATCTTTATCTTTCCTTATTTTCCCTTCTCTACATATCACTTTCTCTCTCACACCAGGCAGTTAAGCAGGGTCCTAAGTAAAGAAGGAAAATCGGAAGTTTATAAAGAGATTGGAGCAGGGACCATCAGAGGTATTCTGCAATTGCTGTAGTTACTAGCAAAGGGTGAATTACCAGTTTATCTCCCTAAAATAGGCAGAATTCCACCGGGCACATTCATTCATTCATTCATTCATTCATTCATTCATATCTGCCATGATCCTTACTGGGTCATCTCTTAAAGTACCAAAATCCCCAGGGGAGAGCACCACAACATGATTTTAGTTAACAAGATACTTCGCTTTCATTGCAGCGTGAGCACCCTGAGGGTCTCGGTGGGTTGGAGGTGGATGTGGAGGCTGCTCAAAGGAAGGACAGAAGACAGGAAGGTCCGATGGGGGGCAGGGTGCCAATTTCAGTTGTAGCCTGTAGCCTGCACTACCGCTACTATGATTCATTTAAGAGATATCAGATGTTTGTCCTGACTAAGGTTGCTATTCCCAGGTGCTTTGGGAAGCCCATGCTCATACATGAAGCAGAAAAAGAGTCCCATGCTTGTCCTGAGTCTTTCCTGAGCAACACTAGTCTTGGATGAGCTAGAGGGGAAGGGAATGGGGAGGCCGGTTAAAGATGTGCAGTGATTTCTCATCCTGCCTCTTGCTGCAGGCAATTCTGAGCCAGGACTGCTCCATGGAGACTCGGAGGCATGCAGCCCAGAAGTCCACAAGGGCGTTTCCTCTGGGGGAGGACAGCGACGAGGAGCCTGGCAGTGAGGAGTAGCAGCAGCAGGTGGCCCCTGAGCTGGTCACATGTGGACCTACGAGGCTCAGACTTTAATGACCACCTCTTTTCCTGGCACCAGATCACCGTATGCCACTCAATAGGCTTCACTTCCCGCCCCCCCCAGGTGTCTCCTTTCCTGCCCTCCCACAGGTGCCGTCCTCTCGTTTCACCTGCGCGACCATAGCTCTCCCTCTGTGCTTTCATCTCTCAGGCAGCCCATTTTCTGTGGGAAGACAGAGTCATGCTTTCTCCTGGGCTTCCAGGAGGCTGATTAAACTCGAGCTGTGACAGGTTCTGCAAGGGGTGACTCATTTCCTGGAGGTGGCAATGAGCACAGCGTGCCCCTGAAACCAGCGGGTGGCTGACAAACCTCATTTCATCTGTTATCTGATTTTCTTGGGCTCATCCCCAACAGACCATCAGGATTTTGTGCCCTGTGCTCAGCCCGGTCCTCCCTGAGTTTTCCTGGCCGAGTCGAGAAAGTGTCCTCAATGCTGTGCTGCTGCCAAATTGCCAGTTTGCGAAATCTTCCACCTGGCTTTTGTAAGCTGAGTGTTTTTTCTGGGGCAAAACCTCCAGCTGCTGGCGTGACTTTGCCCTCTGCGGGTGGAGAGCTTCTCTCTCCTTCATCACCCGAGGGAAAGAGCCCTTTTCTCTGATGCTCGAGTTACTGTCATTCTCGCTAGTTCCCCTGTGGGTTTCTGCCTTTCCTAAACCTGTTAGACTCTGAGAAATAAAAAGTAGGAGAGCAGGGAAAAAAATCTATTCACCCCAGGATTCCATGGAAAAAAGTGCAAAGCAACTGCCCCAGAATCCCTTCCAACTGTGAATTTCCCAATAAGTCCCTGAGGACCTTAATGAGGCATTGTTCACACTCACTGATAAGTTATCACCTAATTAATTAAATTAGATACTCTTCTATAGCAAAAGAGAACGCGTGGGCAAATACAGTAGGTACTGTAGACATTTTGACACTTTGCTACTTTTTTGTACCAGTTATTGAGCGATGGGGTTTCAAAGAGGTTGGAGACGTGGACCACCGTTAAATAGCTTCCCACCTATTCTGGCAAACGGGACCTACACGGTATAAAAATGATCAGTTCTGCAAGTTAGCGTACACTCCGTTCAAGTACTAAGAGGCGGGACTGTGGGTGGGCGGGCTTGGGGATAATGGCAGAAACGGCGGCAGAGGCAGGATGGGAAGGACCCACAGGCGCAGGCAGCGGGGGGCCTGGGTATCGGATTGGGGTGTTGAGATGACTCTGGAACGATACATGACTCTGACTATTGCACTCTTCTGCGGGAGTTTGGTGAGTTCGGTACCCCCCGAATCATCAGAACCCATTCAAGCTGAGCCTCAGTGAATCTCATCACGTGGACAGTGGAGGTCCACTTTATGGAGATATTTTTAGGGGGCTGGCATTTACCAGACTCGCCTGATATCCAAACCCCGATGTGCTTATATTGTCATTCAGTCAGGAGGATGTTTGTCTCAGATTTAGAAAGAGCTCCAAGATAAAATTAGGAAATCATTTGTCAAAACACATAAGCTGTAACCACGAATGTAGACTGAGTGGATGTCACCGTTGACGGCGGTGCAGAGGTGGCCAGGGGCAGTGACATTGGAGCGCTGCTGATTCTCACGTCCACATGGAGGAGGAGGAATGATAAAGAATGGGCTTGTTACGGAAAGTGTTAACACATTCGAAAAATTAGGAAGAATTCTTTTAAAGAGGAAGTCACTCTTCCCGGTTAACATTGTTTACGCAATACAAAACATATTTAAGGAGAAACCAATGGATATAATTTATTCTGACTTTCGAAATACTGTTGACAAGAGTCAACACCAAACACTAGGAGTCGGTCAGGATCCATTTTTTATCATCAATCAGAAATAGGTCATAAATGTAGCCTGCATGTGGACGCACACGAAAAGGAGAATTCTATAAAAAGAGGTTAATGGGATTCATCTTCATTAGTGGCTTTACAAGAAATGCAAAGAAAAAACGACTGTTGACACTTCCCACATTCCCAGGTGACACTAAAAGTTCTTCTAAAAATGAAAATACCAACCCAGCAAGAATGAGCCAGAAGTTTTGGGGGGGTTTGTTTTGTTTGGTTTTATGACAGCACCATAAAATGTAAGACAGCCTTCGCTGTGGAAAGGTGGAGCATATGCATTATCCCTTATGAAAGGGAGGAGATGCAGATATTCTAAACGCACTCGCAGGGTGGTAGGCTCTGAACTACCAATTACAGTGCAGCAAAGACGGCGGTGGAACTGACGAGCTCGCGTGCATCCTGGGCGTCCGCAGACCGAGAGCTGGAGACAAACCGGAAGACACTTCCTTTCCAAAGGACAGGACCTGGGGCGGAAGCGGCAGCACCGCAAGTTAAAGCAGTAACTGCGGAGTCAGAGGAAATGCAGAGGGGACGCGTGAGACGCAGAACGGGGCGGGGGAAGGGACGGGGATGGAGAGACGCAGGGAAATTCTTAGAGGGTTTCAGCATCGCTGTTTCGGTGCCCTTTGATTCTTGATATTTTGAGTGAGATCCGCTGTTGCTTTTGGCTTTTGGGATCTCGTTCCAGGTCTTCTGGAACTTCACAGTAGGGACTCTTGGTGGAAGTCTTTTTTTTATTCATTGTGCCGCACACTCAGCGGATATCTTCAGTCTAGAAAATCGTGTTCTTTTGTTCTGGGAATTTTATTGTGCGATCTCCTTGATAATTCTACGTCTGCCGTGTGCTTTCTTTCTGGAAATCCTATTAGTTGGTTGTGGGCTTCCTGGATCAATTCGTCTTCTTTCTTTTTTCTTCTATTCAATCTTTTTAACTTTTTTTGTTCCGCTCTATGAGAGATTTCCTCAATTCTACCTCCAGCTGTTCTTTGTAATATATATATGTATATATACATATATCTATCATAATTTGATTTATAAGAGCTCTCCGTTTTTTATAGCCTCCTAACCTCATTTCATGGTTGCAGTGTTTTTTATCTGAGAGTGAGTCAAATTATTCTTTGTGCCGTGCATTTGTATGTTTCCTCCGTTTAGATGCTGGCTTCTTTTGAGCTCTATTTTGGAGCCTTTCCCTAGACGTCTTGTAACGCTTTGAAAAGCTCCCGGAACCGTGATGACTGGGGTTTGTGAACTCCTGGGTTGGGAGTCGGCTCTTTTATTGGAGAACTCCCCACCATCGGTGTTTGTTGGTCTCGGCTCTAAATTTCTCGGTGCAAACACTTCTACTGGTGGTGGGCGATGAGTGAAGTTAACGTTTTTTGGAGCAAAGCGGCCTAAGGGGCCTCAGGGCGGGGAGTGGAGCTCAAGCTGGTCACCCTCACTGTTTGAAGTGGGGGAACATCTTCTCTGCTTTCCATTGTGAATAACTTCCTCAGTGAGTTTGTTTGTTGGTTGGTTGGTTGGTTTTTTGTCTCTCCAGTTCCATTTTTCCACAGAATAAATCCTTCATCCCTGGTGGCAGGTAGGCTATTTGCTGCCTTCAGGATATGGTGGAAGGGACCTACATGTCCTTATAAATACTTTTTTCCCCAAAATCTGCCTTTTTTTTTTCAACTTCTTATCTTGTACCACCTTCGATTCCTAATCATGTGTGCAGTTCTGTGACATAAATCGACTTTATTTTTATTGGCATCTCCTTTTGCCTCTATTTACTATTCGGACATCCCATTTTGCTAATTTTCTCATCAATTTTTATCCAACATTTTCATCTGAACAATTTCCAAAAAATTGTTGCTAACTTTCATGTGTTATCATCTACCTTCCCCAAATCTTTTCTTCTGAACTCTTTCATAGGGTAACTATTGAAGCTTATATGAGTCTTTATTCAAATCTTTTCTGTTCATTTCAAAGAATATGGTGGTGGGGAGGGAATTACTCAATTTAAATTTGCTTCTAAAGACATTGAAAAGAGCTGGAGTTGAGAAACAGAAAAGCGTCCGATCTGCTTGCCTACACTTATAGTTCGCATTTGCAGGAGTCATCTGAAGTTAAGAGCTTGCTTTCTCTAATTGGCCTGACTGTTTTATTAGCAACGAGCTGGGGCAGAGCAATGGCTGAGCTAGTTTTGGTATTCACATTATGCCTGGCTTGCAAGGCAATGAGGGGTGGGGTGGGGGTGGGGATGTGGTGAGCGGATCACCACTGTGCTGACACCTGCATCCAGAGCACCTTCCAGAAATTGTGGGAGCAGCAAACCGTACCTCCGAGTCCACTCTGGCAGCCCCTTTGTCCTTGGCCTCCAGCCCCTGCCCCTCTGAGCCAGGGGATTTATTATGATGATCGCTTTCTCTCACTCCCCAGAGGCGGTCCTTTCCCCTGGTGCGATCACAGGTGGGCCTACCTTTACTCTATCTGGTGACGTGGGCACCAGCAGAAATTCTTCAGTCTCTGCCTGTGGATATCCCTTCCCATAGTTTCCAGGACTGATCCCGGTCATTTAACAGGCACTCAGGAGGGGGTGGGAGGCGAGACAGAGTTAAAATGCTTAGATCACCGTCTTGACTCAAGTTCTAGGATTTCCCCCATCCTTAGCACTTAGAAATCTCAGTCTCATTTCCCTTTTCCTTTCCATTCTTTTCTTCTCCTTTCTTCTCCTTCGCCCCTCCACCTCTCCTCCTTCCTTTTTAAAATCATGTATGGTACAATATAGCAAAGTGCACTAATTTTAAGTGTATGTTGGATACCAGTGTGTAACTACCAGTCTGATAAAAATACAGAATGCTGCCCGCACCTCAGAAGCCTGTCCCTCCTCAACCAACACCCAGCCCCTCCCAAAGGCGATGCGATCACTGTCCCAACCCCTATTCCCGACCTTCGTTTTGGCCTGTTCTTGATTTTCTTACATAGTTCTCCATTTATTCAGGTCTCTGTTCTTCTCAATATGATTTTCAGAATTTTCTTCGACTAAATTTCTTAAAGGGAAATCTATGAGATTTTGGTCCCCTGGAATAGGGCATCTCACTTCCACCTCCTGAGTTCATGGTCCCCACTTTACAGATGAGAAAACGGAGGCCGAGAGACTGAATAATCAGCTTGAGCTCACATCGTCACTTTCGCACATAACAAGCAGCAGAGTCCAGATTGCGACTCAGGATGGACTGCCTCCAAAGTCTGAGCTTTTTCCTCCATAAACTAATAATATCTCAATGAACACCTTCTGCTCGTGAACAAAACTTAAGATCGAGCTCTTTTTCGTAGCAGGGAATTATTACTGAAGTTCGAATGGGCTTGTGGATGCAGAGGGCGCCACGTCATAAAGCTGACAAGCTCAGGGGAGACCTGCATAGCGGGCCCTACGAACTCAGAGACCAAAAGTAACCACACAGGTTGGTCTGAATGTAAAAACTCACTGACAGGGGGTCATGGCTGGTAGTCACATCCTGGGCCTGTAGCTTTCCTGACAAAGTCAGTCTTTACCTTAAGTTAGCCTGTCTCTATTGTCTTTTTGCACCTAAGGTAACACACATTTAAAATGTCAGAGTCATCTTTTCCCAACCCCTCCGGGCCCAACTCATGCACCAGAGCATAAGACCGCAGGACTCCTTATTGCTATCCTGTTCTCTACATACCATCTCTGTGTGCTGTCCATGTTACTTATTAACTTTCCTGTACCCTCTGATGTAAAAGAAGTGTCTCTCCATTTTACTTTTTACCCAATCCCTGCTTTGCTTCCTCCCGCCCCCTAATTTACCACTGTTGGATTTCACGTAACCCTCCTTAAGCCCCTCCTTTGATTCTAATGTATAAAATAAGCTACCAAACTGCCATTGTCTGGAGCAGATTTTCTCAATCCACGGAGATTTTGCTTCGCTCAAATAAACTCATAAAAATTCCCTACAGGTTTGGTCGTTTCTTACATCGACAGGCTGTTGGAACTTTTCTGCGTATTTTGAGAAATACTCCATGATACTTTCATCTGCTAGCACCTGACTTTTCTTTCCTTTGGCGACACCTACCAAATTCTGTCTCTACTTCCACAGTGTCCTCAGATTTCCCGGGTTTATGACCAACATGCATAATCAAAAGTAAAGGTCAATTTCCTATTCTTTCCAGAAGAGGACAGCAGAGTCCACACTACTGGTTAGACCCTGAACTCTTAAACTGAAGGAATCTACCTAAACCAAGTTTCAATGAGACTTGATGCAGGTAGCTTATAAACAATTACTATTCACTAATTATTATGAGCTTTATACACAGTTACAAATTTTAAGTAGCGTTTTATTTTCTGCCAGGCGCTTTTTAAACACAGGAGCCCACAGAGGCAGTTATGGCCCCCATGCAGCTCTGCAGGTGCAGTGAGCTCCCAAGTCGCTGGTGCAAAGATTGGGGGAGGTGGAGACCTCGGGTACCAGCACGACTACCCAGGCATGTGATCTCTGCAATTTAAGAACTTGCTTTGGTGCCGAAGTTGCCATTGACCTGGGGCCAGTGGGGCAGAGCCTTTCCCTGCCCTACTCTAACTTCACTAGGGTGGGTGACCCTCCCACCTCTGATGTCCTGCAGGCTTCACGGCTGTGTCACTCACCCGGATATGTGTACACTCGTCCTTGTGTTCATCTTTACTATACCGAATATATGAATGGTATGTCCCCAGGCCAGAGTGTGGGCTCCTCTAGGGACCTGCACACTGCTGCACACTGCTGCACACTTCTTAGAACTTTCCACGATACGAGAGCTTAGAAAACCTTGACTGATTAGCACTTAGAGAGGCGGTTCCATTGCTAGCGCTCACTGGCTGGTGTTTCCCCAATCTGGGTCTCATGTCCTTATGTGTGACAGGGCGGTTGGTCCTTACCAAGCCTGTTACTCTAGGATCTGTGTGTTTGCTTTGTCTGTGTAGAGAAATTCTGAGTGGCTGAAACCAGCCAGCTACTTGGGGGAGGAAAGTTTTACTGGCCTGTGACTGGGAAATCTGCTTAATTTCTATTTTGGGGTATTGATATTTTTCATATCAATATCAGCAGTCAAAAAGGTAGAGGAAATTTTGGTTGGAGAAATCTCTAGGGAGTTCACTACAGCAGTGGGCTTTGGCCTCTGCCTCCCAATTCAGAAACAACAGAAGCATTATAGACAGCGTCACTAAGATTCAGCAGAGAAATGAAAAACGTGGCTCCCTAAGGGGGCCTGGGAACCAGTAGCCAGCAGAGCTCTCCTCGGCATAAGACTGAATTGAAGAAGAATCTGCATTCAGATTAACGCCTCACGAGATATAATTATGCTCTCTGATTCGACTACTGGATACCATCTGACACTTAATTACAGTGCTGCACATCGTCCTTGTTCCGTTACAAAATTTGATTATTCATTGTTGGTGACACTGGCCGTGGTGTTCGATGCTATGGGCATAGAAGACCATGAAGAGGTGCGAGTGTCAGATATCATTCACTGAGAGCACTGTGCACACCTCGTGGACATTAAAGACCTCAGAAGTAATTAGTCGTGCCCTGTTCATTTTCTAACACAGCTGTGACACGGCAGAAACAGCCCGGTCTGGTCTGGATCCCCCATGAGAGGCGATGACGTCACCTCACTGATCTCGCCCCCTGAGTGTAAGACTTGGTAACCAGCCCTCCCTGCCTGCTGCAGACTTGCTGCGAGGATCAGATGAAGGAAGGTCTGTGCTCTCACTGCAAGAACTGTACAATATGTCCGTTTCTAATATTAATCTTTAGTTCGCCGCACCCATGGAGGAAGCAGCAAAGAACCTGTTTTGCTGCTGATTATTGCTTATCCTGAAGGGCAGGTTACAGACGGAGCGGAGCCCACAGACTGTGGGACAGAAAACATCGGTGTCTGCTCTGCGTCTTAGTCATTCCTTGCAGTGCTTCCTGCTACTCAAATGGGTTTAAGAGTTATAACTCACATCGGTCAGTCAAAATTATCAACAAAGATTGACTAAAAAGTCACCAAGCCTGGTCGAGAAGGGAGGCGTAGGACACGTAAGAGCCAGCCCATCCTCCAAGTGTTTTGGCGAGGCGGCCAGGACCTAAGGGGGCGGCGTGGACAAAGCAGAGTGTGAGGAGGGGTCTGGGTTTGGAGAGAGAGTGATGCTCAGGGTGCAGTGGTCAGGGAAGTCTTCACAGGACCCCAAAAGTGGGTCCTTAAGGATGAGGGAGAATCAAGTGACCAGAGGAAGAGCGAAGACATTCCACACTGAGGGGCTGCCGTGAGCAAAGGTGAGGAGGGGGCACAGGTCGCTGGCTCAGGAGACAGTGAGCGGGCAGGCCAGCTCGGGAGGGCGGTGGAGTGTTGCAGGGAGGAGGAGGCAACGAGACTGGAAAGGTGGCATGGGCCAGGTGATAGAAGGTGGTGGCCGTGGGGCCAGGGTCTGTGAACTGTCCACTGCAGGCACCAGAAACCAAAGAAAGAATAACAAGAGAAAACGCTGGAAAGATTGGCCTGGCTCTGCCCACAGGATGGAGAGGTAGGAAGAGAGGCGAGGTCCGTGTCTGACTCTGGCCGTAATCCAGGCCCGCTCCTTCCCCCTTGCCAGGCATTTGACCACACATTTTCAGTGCAGTGTGAGGCTCCGCATTTTGGGGTGTTTTTTTGCAAGTTTTACTCCATTTCCTTGGTTACTGCCTCCTTGTGGCCCTCACTAGGAGGCTGCTCATGGTACCTATTGCAATCCTGTGACTTTTCTGTTTCCCTGACTACCTCACCTAGGTGGCCACGGGGCCAGTGGCTCAGCTCTGTCACATCAGGCCCCTTAGAGCCCGGTTACACCGCATGGATAGGACGTGGCCTGGATTGAACTGTACCCTCCAACACCTGCAACATTGACAACTTACTGTCTCAAGTCCGGCACCCAAGTGTGGCAGACATGAGCTGTAAAGTTTGGTTTTGGTTCCCACGATCTGCTATCATCTGCCCAGCGCATTCCAGCCGGACCTGCACACCCTGGAATTTCCTCTTGCCGCAATTCCTGTCTGTATCCAAGACCCTCAGGGCCTTGATCACCCCTTTCCAAGGGGACAGCCAATCTGTGCTCAACAGGCCATCTGATGTGTGCGGAAGAGACTCCAGGCCTCAGGGTCCAAAAACCCAGCTGCAAATTCTGGCTGCACCTGTCATTCACTCCGAGTTCTCAAGAGGGCGTCCCCCATGGGCCTGGCTTCTGTCTGTACGTGGATGTGTGACTGACACCTGAGCCAGAGTCCTGGGGCCAGTGGGTCACAGGTGGGAAGGCACGGTGAAGTTTAAGCGCTGCACAAATGGTAATGAGTCTGTTGACAGACAGTTCTGAGGCCCCAAGAACTCCGGAAAGATGTCGCGTTGTTCCAGAACATCTTTACAAGGTTAGCTGGGTGTTCTGGAGGCTGGATGTTCACCCAGAGGAGTGATGAATGGTGGGAAGGAGGAGAAGCCCCCGCATATGGGACACACTGGCCTCTCAGCATCCGCCAGTGTTAATGGAGATGCAGAGTCTGAAGATGCAATGCCATGTTAGGACACCAGGACTGAGAAGGAGGAAACAGACGTGTTCACAGGCTGAACTAATCACTGCAAAGCCCTCTGCTAGTCACAACGAGGTCAGCCGGCAGAGGGGAAGCCAGTTCTACTAGACCCATTGCCATGTGATTAGCATGTGTGGGTACCCAGGGAGGAATGAGATTTGCATAAATAAATGAGACGTTTCCAGGGCTCCGGTGACTTCTCGTCTGCAGCCTTGAAGTCAGGATTCAGCTCAGCATCTGCACAAACACCTCGTGCTTGCACTGTGCAGAGCGCACAGGCATCAGCTCGCCAGGATCCGGAGCTAGTGTCTTCACCGAAGCTGGCAGACGGTGTAAAGGGAAGAGCCAGCCTGTGTCCTCAGATGTATTCGAATGCAGTGGAGGAGGCCAGACCTCAGCACATGAAATGTTTAGAGAGTAATTCAGGTAACTTTCTGTGCGACCTGGGTAGATCACGTGACTTCCCTGGGCCTGCTTCTCCATTCCCCACAGCAGAGCAGGAACTTCCACTTTCAGCGGGAATCACAGACTCTTAGCTCGGCAGAGCCCTGAGGGGTGTGTTAGGCCAACGCCCCCTTCTCCATGGCCGGGACAAAGGGTCCGGGCACTTTTGCTCACGTGCCTCCTCTCACTGGGACCTCATTATCACTTCTGCAGCTTATTCTGATGTGGGACAGCTCTGAGAGTTAACGACCCATTTCTTTAATGGAAAGAAGATTAAACGTCCAGAGAAATGGGGGAAAGCTGAGCACCGGCCTGGGGAATCAGGACCCCCCTGGCTGGCATCCTCTCTGTGCTGACGGCTGAGGCCAAGGGGGCGGGCAGAGGGGCAGCATCTGCTGCTCTGCCTAGTTGTGTGACCTACCTCATCCTTGTCCTCCATGCCCAGCCGACACTGATTCTTCAAACGGGAGCGAGTTTTCCCCATAGGACATAGAGAGCTTGTGATATTCATGGTCCAAGATCTGGCTCAAAGGCCCCCTCTTCAGTGACGTCTTCTCTGATTTGTCCAGGCAGAGTGCCTCTTCTGTCTGCATTTCCTGAACACTGAGCGCTTGTCTCTATTACAGCGAGCGATTAATGTAGGGGCTGTATTTTTACAATTGTCTCCTTCACTAGACTCCAAGCTCCTCCAGACTGATTATTGTGTCTTATATCCACCTTTGCATCCTGAGTATCTGTTATGGACCCGGCGTTAGTGTGCACTCAGGTACTATCTGCTGCTGTGATCCACCCACGTATATGGTTATAAAGGTAAACATACTCTTCGTTCCCTCCCTCCCTCCTCCTCCCTCCCTCTCCCTTCCTCTCTTCCTCTCTCTTCTCTCAAAAGCTGGTGGCAGGAAAAAAAGGAAAAAAGGAAGGAGGGGGAGGGAGGGAGAGACAGAGGGGGCTGCCCTCAGAATCAACCGATTGTAGGAGGAGAGTCATTGTCTACTGGAGGTTCAGAATTTCTCACAAAGTCTTTAAAACTTAGAGTTTGGTGGCATTTAAACTTAGCAGTTAATAACAGCAACTTACAAAGTAAAAACAAGTTAAAATTTTAATTGTTTACAAAGGACGTCTGGATTTCTAAGTTAAAGAAGTGCAGCTGTTATTTAAACACTATTCCCATCCTCACTTTCATCTCTCTGCCCCGTCAATACACAGTTTTGTTTTAGAGCACTTAAATTAATTGCGAGTAAGCGGGAGACGCGTTAAACTGTAGTATACCCAGAGGTGTCTACCTGAGGTGGATTCCGAAGATGGCACGAAAGAAGGTCTGCGTTAGAAACCCGTCACCTGCAGGCCCGCTTTGTCCCTCGGTACCCAGAGGTGTGCGTGGCCTGCTCTGCAAAGAATATTGTAATCCGTGCACTTTGCAGTAAATCCAGAGTACAAGAGCGCTTCCTGACGACCTGTTGGGAATTAATTTCCAGACTTAGCTTGAAGCTTTGGAGCTATAAAAAGCAAACACCTCATCGCCTCTTGCTGGGGAAACCGGGGGTTGGGGGGGGGGGCGGAGCGCGGGGGTAGCGGGTGTGTGGTAATCCAGCCGGCAGGGGGCGCCCCAACCCCCAACAGCTCAGAAGAGGCTCTGGGCCCCGGGAAACTCTGGCTCGGCTCAGAACCTGAGGGCAGCTCCCCTCCCTCCCGAGGGGCCCGCGTTCTGCCCTCACCCTTCCCGGATGGTGGAGGATCTTGACCTTTCCCAGAGCTCCGATCAGGGGAATTTCACTAATCTCCACCCGTGGGAATCTGAAGGGCAAGCCTGCCACCACTGTGCGCTTGACAACGTCTGGAATTAAGTGGTCAGCGTCTTTCCTTTTCATATGTTGACACAAGGCATAGCACATTCGTCTGGTCCAGTCCTGAGATGTGCCCTACCTTCAGGGGGAGGAAGAATTAGGTGACCACCCACAGGAGCAGCGGTCACTCTCTGGGCCTTGGTTAACATCTGTGGTTGGTCTAGATCAGAGGTTTTCGCCTGAGCTTCCTGGAGCTCTACGCCGGGGTCCCCAACTTCCCAGGGCCGCAGACCGGTACCAGTCCCTGGCATGTTAGGGACTGGGTCACAGAGCAGGAGGTGAGCAGTGGGCCACCGAGCCAATCTTCGTCTGTATTTGCCGCCGCTCCCCAGCGCTAGCATCACCACCTCAGCTCCACCTCAGATCATCAGGCATCGGATTCCCATAGGAGCACCGGTCCCTGGTGCCAAAAAGGTTGGGGACCACTGATCTACATGATCCGTGGAGATGGTGGACAAAGATTGGGATTATTCCACAATGTTCACCTGAAATCTTATTTCAGCAAAGGATTATGTTGCTCGAAAAACAAAGACACAAGGTTGGGGACCACTGCTCTAGAGAGACAGTGAGCTCCCCACGTGAGCCTCGTACTCTTGCTCGAAAAACAAAGACACGAGGTTGGGGACCACTGCTCTAGAGAGACAGTGAGCTCCCCAAGTGAGCCTCGTACTCCCCGCACTGGGAAGCAGTAAGGATGGACCTCATAAATATTCATGCTGAGTTACAAGGGACTGCAGACAGCTTCCGGCTCTCCCTTTACAAGGCCCTTCACATTCTAATGACAGAAATTTAACTTCCTCTTGGATTTCTTTCTTGGCAAATCGGTGAGAGAAATATTGAGAGGGAAAGGAGTACTGAGCCTGCTGGGGAAGCAATGGGGAGCGGGCGTTCCTTCCACAAACACCTGTGAGCACCCGCTATGTGCCTGGCACTGTGTCAGGGGCTGGTGTCACCGAGAGACACTACTCTGGCCCTTGAGGGGCTTGTCACCTGGTTGGAGAGGGCTGGGTGCTCACGTACACAGAGGGGCAAGTAAGTAGTGTTAGACATCGTCCCTGTCACATGGCCTGAGGGTGCTGCTGGAGCCCAGTGCTGGACCCAGATGCTCGTTCTGCCTGCTCCTAACTCACTCTAGGGCCTTAAAAACGTCTCTCTCTCCCTCTCCTTCTCTCTCTCTCTGTCTCTCTCTCTGTTTCAGGTTCCTTATCTGTTGTTTACAGATGGGGCGATGGAAAAGCTGAAAACAATCCAGTTACCATATTTAGTAGAATAGACCAACAGTGGCATTCTTAAACAGGAAATATTATGCAGCATTAGGAATAAGTGAACTATTTTACCCTCGGCAACATAGCTGAATCTCAAAACAATGTTAAGAGCAAAAGAATACAAAAGAATACATTCTGTAAGCATCCATTCAGGGAAAGTTCAAAGCCAGGTGAAGCTAATTTGCGGGGTTAGAAGTCAGTGGTTCTAGGAGGCCGCAGGGGCGTTGCTAGGAGGCAGGTGATGTTCTGTTTTTTAATTTCGATAGCAGATTCGTGGGTGTATTAATTCAGGATTTGTTCACTTTTCTGTATATATCTGATATTTTATTTATTTAGAAGTTTACTTTAAAAGAAATGAGAAGACCGAACTTCGTTCTAACTTCTAAAGTGAACACATCTGAAAGCCCGAATCTGCACCTAACGTGGACGGACCATTCCTCACCAGGCACAGGGTGCCTGCTCAGAAGTCTACACTCCGGAACAAGCTGGTGGCCTTTAAACCACGTTCTAAGCCAGAGGGCTCCACAGAGTTGTCGTGGAGGTGGCATTAGGGCAGAGTTTTATGTAACCCCAGCCACTTCCTATATGTACACACGTGTGGAGCCACCACCCCTCGGATCAAGAGGCAAAGCATTTCCAGCACCCCATAAGGCCCACCCAGTCAGTTAAGCCCCAGGGCGACCATTATTTAGGGAAGTTCTATTTTCATTTGTTTTGCTTATTGGACGTCGGGTACATTTTCTTTAAAAATGTAAAGCTCCGTGGCTTTGTGTGGTTCCCATAGTTCCTAGGAGCGACAGCTTTCTGTGGACTGCTCTTTTAATATAGTTCCTTCTTTCCTGGAAATTAAAAGAGAGAATGGTCTCCAAGAGGTGGATAAAGTAGGCTCTAATCACAACTAAGGGACTTGTAAAATGCTAGTCCTCACTCACCTCACAGCTGAAATACCGCCCACTCTGGGGAGTCACCTCTGAGGTCCCGGGGCAGAGCTGGCGGTCCCGCCTCAGTGCCCCACGATGGCGCCGTGAGCATTGCGAAGAGGCCGTGATGCCGTGATGCTTATGAGGCTGTTTCCCTCAGTAGCGTGTGCGCTCCGTGAGGTAAGGAGTATCCTACTCAGTCTCTACTCTAGCACGGGGAAGGGGGACACAGCAATGCCCCGGGGTGGTCGGGCAGGTAGAATAATGGCTGCCAGAGATATGCCATCCTAATCCTGGAAGCTGTGACTCTGTCACCTCTCATGGCTAAAGGGACTTGGAAGATATGATTAAGAATCTCGAGATGGAGAGATTATTCTTTATTATCCGATGGGACCCACCTAATCAAATAGATCCTTGAAAGAGGAGAGAACCTTTTCCAGCTGAGATTAAAGTCACATGGAAATGGGACAAGGGAAGAGGGGTCAGAGAGAGTCCACGTTGTTGACCTGGAAGATGGAGGAATGGGCTGGGAGCCAAGAAATAAGGGAGGCTTCTGGAAGCTAGAAACGCGACCCTGCCAACTCCTCGGTTTAAGCCCAATGCTAACCTATAGCACTGTAAGATAATAAACGTGAGTTGCTTTAAGCACTACGTGTCTACCGATATGAAACTCTTACAGACGCAAACACTGATGGGGAGAAAGTCGGATGTCTAGGTAGGAGAGAGGGAGTGAGCAGATTCCTTACTGGTTTTATGTAGCTCCACCAGGGGGAGCCCTTATCACGCTGTCCTCTCCTTGGCAGCTTTCAGCTTTTTCAATTCCGGGGAGTTTTCTTGAGATGCAGAAAACTCTTACTCCACAAAAAGCCTCAAGGGGGAATTGTGAAGAGGCTGTTTTGGTCACTTCTCTACCCCCTTTCCGTTCAGGATGCTCAGAGGCCGAGTACCACCACTCCCATCTCCAGGACTGAGGTCTGCTCCTTGCAGCTTCTTACCTGGCCTAGGGTTCCCCAGGCAGCTCCCCAGTGCCAAATTAAACCCTCCTAGCCCTTCCATTTAAATGCAGCTGGTGGCCCAATAAGCTGACTTTCGCCACCTTGCTCATTGCCACTGCTTCCCTTTCTATCTGTCCCCACCCCCTCCTTCCTTGCTTCCTGAAAGTCCTTGAAAACAATTTAAACGTGCTAGTTTATTCATTCATTGGTATATTTTCATGATTATTATTATCGTATATTAAGCGCCTATGATGCATCCATTCCTGTACTAAGTTAGATAGAACCTGACTCCTATCTGTCCAGTGACTCCATGTTAAAAAGGGGTCTGGGTTGGGACCCCATTAGCAGTGGATGAAAATGCTATGGGCACAAAGGACACCTAAGTTCAACCATTCTGGGAGGAGGAGCCGGGGGAGGTGACATTTGAGTTGGACCTCGAGGGATGGATAAGGACAAGCTGCTCTTGAAGGGGACCTGAGGAGCAAAGAGGGGGGCCTGGCTTTTCAGGAGTGACAGGTCCTCTTGATGGCCTGGAGGGCTGGGGGGACGTGAAAGCACTGAGGTCACCAGGAAAAGGACAGCAGGTCCCTTTGTAAAGAGACTTAAAAGCCGGCCAGCGAGCTGAGACATTAACTTATGGTAGGCTGGTATCATGGAAGGGTTTTATTCATGCCCTGACATGGCCATGTTTGTAGTCTTAAAAGATCTCTTCCACCGAGCTGGGGAGAGGCCATGAGCAGGAACGGGAGTTGGGTGTCTCTTCATTACCAGTGAGAAAAGAGAAGGCCCCAGAAGAGGGCAGAAGCAGAGGCAGTAGAAGAGACAGGATGAGCCAAAGAAAGTGGAATTTACAGGACTTTGTAAAAATGAAGAGTGAGGAATAGAAGGACGTGTCAAAAAATACGGCCTTGTACCTCCGGTTTGGGAGAGGATTTCCATGGCGATGCCTTTGGCCAAGACTGGGAATAAAGAAGAAGGAGCAGGAGTGGGGATGGACTTTAAATTAGAGACCAGTCAGACATGTAAGCCCGGCTGAGGGGAAGAGGCCCTCAAGTTGGACAGGAGTGACTACAAGTAAATGTATCTACAATTTAAACAACCCAAGGAACAATTATCGTGTGAGTTTCCAGCACTGTTGAGGGAAACTCAGTCGGCAGCACCCCTGAAATCCTGCCTAGAATGCCGTGGTCCCCACCCCCACTCCCTGGCCCCAGCCCGAGTGGACGGCCCTGGCCCTGGCCCTGGCCCTGGCCCTGCGCGCCAGAGAGGAGGAGCCATATCAGGGTTTTGGTTTCTGGGAAAAGCCTGAGAGGTGGAATCAGACAGAATTGGGCACCCACCCTTGTCCTGCCAATAGTCACACTCAGCAAGCCAGATTGCCCTCACACCTCAGTTTTCCCCTAGGGAAAAATGAAAGTAACATCTGCCTTCAGGGGGCTGCGATGAGACTTGACAATAATCCACATGAGAAAATACCCAGAAGTGGCAAATAGATTCTAGGTTCTTATTTTCACACTTACTCCTAATAAGGGGTGCCTGACAAGGAGATTTCTTTCTCCTCGGGGGCGGCCGATGTCGTTTGCTGGCTTCTGTGTCCCTGTGATTGCTCCGCACACATCTCTGTCCATCAGTGTCTGGGCTCTTCACAGCCAGGAAATGGAGCCTCTAGCTACTGCAGTTTGCTTGATATTTAGTACAGAGCTAGACAGCCGGAGGGCTCTAAAACCCAGCTCATGAGCTCTCTCATTCGACAGGCTTAGGGGAGGGAGCTGGGGAACCAGGCATGGGAAAAACAGCATGTTTTTCATCAGAAACTTCCTGGTCCACCGTCTTTCTCGGAAAGCCCTCCCTGGTGAATCAGGACATCTGTGTGCCGTACTGATGGGACGAGCAGCAGGTCCCCCGGCCCAGGCCCTGCAGACAATTTTTCTGCCTTCACACAGTTCCTGGTGCCCAGCAATATTTAGCTTACCTTAACTTTTCTTTTCCTAACTAAAACACCAGTTTGATGGTTTTAGGAATCTTTCTTTTATCTTTCCTATAAGTTCTTCAAAACTTTTCCTACTGAAGAGTGACACAATTCATCCAGGGAATTATGGGGGGTGGGGTGAGGACAATGAGGAGGTTAAATGTCGAGGGTACTGGCAGTGGGGGGATGGGGTGCTGGCAGGGAGAAGAGGCGGCACCTGGCAGGGCTCTCTGGGGCCCCAGGAGTCATGTCCACACCCCTCACACTTGGCCAGTGCTTTGGACAAAGACAGTGCCCGAAACATGTTTGATGAGGAGGTGGACACCTGAGAGGAAGAATAAGTGGATTTAGCTCATTTACTCAAGAGGCAAAGGGGATCATGGAATAACAATGGCATGGGCTTGGGAAAGGTAAACCAGTGGGTCTCAGTGTGGAGAAAGGGCCGGGCGAATGGGTGCACCGGCACGTATGTTTCAGAGTATGCCTAACGCCCATCGGCCTTGGAAGTTGGCATCAACCTCACAGAATTCTAAGTGCCTGTGTCACGTGCATTCCACACCCATTAACACCGTGTAGGAAAATGGATTTTAGAATGTTGAGAAAATCATTTCCTAGAAAGATTTCTGACAGAGCTTGTCTCTTGCTGGGAAAGGCAAAACTACCCAGCGAGCTTATTCAGTTGGGACAGGTAAACCCAGCTTTCTAAGGGGTTTGAACCCACCTTTCTTGGGGCTGAGAACGAGAGCATCCTGGTAACAATGTTCTCTGAGCATCCGTTGAATTGGCTGTTGCAAAGGTTGAACAGGACAAGTACGGTGTTAACTCGAGTTTTCATGGGATTGTGGTTTGTTTCTCTTGAGGGATTTCTGAGCTCAGCTCAGTGTGTTGGGCTGCATGTTGTGTGGCTTAGTCAGTGGTGGCCACCAGGGAGCTGTGTCACACAGCCAAGAGAGTCTGCGGTGGGGTGTCTGTAGCAGGCAGTGACAAACCAATCACAGAGTTAAGAAGGCATCTCCAAACAGCCAGCAGGCTTCTTGGGCTCCTGGAAGCATCAGGTCAGAAAGTGTCCTTGATTTCAGGGACTTTATCCCCAATTTTATTCCTCCGTGGCCTTGACCAACTGAGATTTTTCAGAAGTAGTCCATAAAACCTTGTGTCCTGCCAAAAGGAACAATGCCCACTACCCCTTTCTTTCCTCCCCATACTCTAGGACTATTTCACCTCTAAGGAGATAGAGAGATCGCTCAGGTTCCTTCGCTTTGGCTTTCTCAGGTCTTATTCATTCTTTTGGTTTAGAATTTTTTCACCGTTATGATTGCTTCGATTCTTACACATAGCAGCTTAATTTGAACATGCAAAGGTATGTCATTAAGTACATGGAGAACCGTCTTCAGATTACCTGGGGAAAACGTCAGTAGACTCAAATCCCATCCTGACGGACAGTTGGGTCTCGGGGACCCTGAGTTCTCCTTTGCAGAGCCATTCCTGTAGCAGAGTGGAGCTCCAGGCCAGAAGCCCAATGAGCCTCAGGAAGAAAGATTGAGAGCTTCCTTTCTCCCCCATGATCTGGAGAAGCAGTGGTCTATCTCCCTCAACACACACACCCACCCCCCTCACATCCCCTACCTTGAGAGGCACCACCTGGAGGGAGAGACTGATGGAAAGTGAGTATACAAGAAACATTAGAAGCATTAAACTCCACACTTAGTTCTATAGCTGGGAGAGTAAGGAGTTAGGGAGCCCTCGTTGTGGAAGACCCCTTGCTGATCAAACAGAGAACGTGGGAAAGAGGCTCCTTTGAAAGACACTCTAAAGGAGAGGATCGCTGTACGGAGCCTCGTCTAAACTCCAGCCTCCATCGAGCCGGGCTGCATTTTTAACCGGTCCCCTCAGAACTTCAGGAACCACATTCCCTTCGGCTGCAACGGAAAAACTACTACTGAGTTTCATTTGACAACAAATAACGTCTGAGGGACCTTCTAGGACAGGGGCTTAGAATTGTCGACCAAGCCAAGACTTATCGAACCAATAACGTCTTGAACAATCAATTACGTATGCCGAGCACTGTGTTAAGCACAGCAAGGAACGTAGAGATGAGAAAAGTGTGAACCTCGTTCACCAAGAGCCCTCAGCTGGTTAGAGAGCAAGACTCACCCATCGGTAACCTGGTGAAAAGTGGAGTAGTCATGCCCGAGAGCCAGGCCCACACAGCGGGCTGTGGCCGTGTGCGACAGGGCAGCTCGAGTGCACGCAGAGAGATCTGCTAGGGTTTATTAGGGGACACGGCCTCTAAGCAGGACTCTCTGGCCCTGTTTTGCCAGATACAGGGTGGGGATTAGGATAGGGTGAGCGAGGCACTTGACCAGGGTGCAAAATGTAAAGGAGTGCTAGAAAGCTCAGCAATCGAGATGAGTAACATTTTAATGAAGTATTTTAAAAAATAAAAACGAATGCAGAAAACCTATGATGAACAGAACGTCACAATTTCCACAGTCACAGGATGTTCGTTTCATGACTCTGCATTCTTGGACAATGGAAACAGTCGTTTTCAATCAGTTCTCGGTTTCTAGTCTCCAAAGCAGAGGCGTTTAAGTGGGTTGACAGTGACCTGTGAACAGACTGGGCAACACAGAACTTTATAGAGTCATGTTTTCTGATTGTAGAGCTTTTACTAACTTTTGCATTGGAGTCCACATATTGAGAGCATATCTGATAAGTGTATGGGAGTATATGTATTTTTCCTTTTGCCTCGGCTCCAGTGTGGCTTGACACAGCACGGCCAGGTTGGTAAAGAAGGAGGAACGAGCAGAAGGAAAGGTGAGAGCCATTAGAATATGTTCAGACCCACAGGGGATTATGAATCACATATATCGAGAAGTCATAATAAGAGAGAAGGCTGGAAAGTTTAGAGTGGAAAAAATTGTGGAAGGCTTCCAATACTATTTTGAAGACATTTGAGATGAATGTCGTAGACACGTAAGGGACCATCAAACGTTTCTGAACAAGGGTTCTGAGCACAGTCACGGGGCCAATTACTGCAGAGGCAGGCGAGAGCATGAGGAAGAGGCAAGAAACAGAATCACGGGAGAGACACCACTACAATAGAGCCAGGACTATGGGCGGGCACGCCAAACCAGGTGAGGTCCTCAATAGACGGAGTTATTCATAACATGCTTCCTATAAATAACACCTGACACATTAACATCCCTTGAGGACAGGAAATGCACTGCGATCCTTGTTCTTAATAAGGATATAGCAGCCCCACTGAACTGCTGTGACCTCTGGGTCCCCCAGCCTCCTTAGATTTCTAAGTGGAGGTGCAATGGGTTCCCAGAAGTCAGTCCCTTCCTTCCTGCTATTCTTAGAACTGTTCCAGGACACGTTTCAGAGAAAGAGTCAGAACCTCACCTCAGGTGTAGGAGAGGGGTGGGAAATCGGCCCTCAGCAACTTTTTGGGGGGGGAGGAGGGGCTTTTTTCTTCTCCACATAGTAGTGGGAGCGTTAAGAAAAGATAAAGATTTTGCAAAATGTGAACCGATAATGAAAAACAACTCATTTTGTAAAATATATACATTGTTAAACCTCACGGATTCTTTTTCAGCTTCCTGGGAAAGCGCAGGTTCAGGATGAGGGAAGGGCTGACTTTTACCTTTGTGATTATAAAGAAAAAGCTCTTGCTGTGAAGAAATCTTGTAGACAAGATGGCAGGTTGGGGGTTCGAACTACGTCAGGAAGATGCAAAACTCATTTTAAGTTTTGTCAAAAGTAAGGACTATCCATTACTAACTGATTACTAAGGGATTCAACAAATAATTTCTATCTACACATTAAAGTTTCAAAAGAGATTCTCTTTAACAGTATTTCAGGAAGCATTACTTCAGTTAGAATGTGAACTCGAAGATATAAAATTAGACTTCTTGAATTATTTCCGAAAAACATACTTTCATAAATGTTGACAGATCTCTCTTCAATTGGCCTGCAGTTCTAAGTTGAATTCAAACGAGACCAACTCACATTCTGCATATCAAACCTTGTCAGGGTGCTATGGTGTTTAAGATCCTCGCTCTCCAAGAGAGTGGGCAAGCCTGTTGGAAAGGTAGGAAGTAAGACAAGAGAAAAAGTTACCCAGCAAAAGATTTGAACTATTATCTGTCTTAGCTCAGGCTGCCAGAACAAAATATACCACAAACTGGGTGCTTAAACAACAGAAATCTATTTTCTTACTGGCTGAAAGACCGAGATCGGGGTGTCAGCATGGTCGGGTCCTGGCGAGGACCCTCTTCCTGGATTGCACACAGCCACCAACTCCCCGTTCTCACGTGGTCCTTCCTGAATGCCTGCATGCACGCAGTGGGGGAGAGCGAGAGGGAGGGAGAGAGGAGAGCATGCTCTGGAGCCTTATCTCATGAGAGAACTAACATCATCAGGCCAGGGCACCTGCCTTTATGACCTCATCTAACACTAATTATCTCCCCCCAGGCCCCGTCGCCAAATACTATCACAATGACAGTTAGGGTACCAACATATGGATTTTGGAGGGGTGCAAACGTTCAGTCCCTAGCATTATGGACGATCATTGCATTATGTACAATCACAATCGTGGGAGATTGACTGATTGACAGAAGTGAAAAATACAGAAAATTTCTGAGATAGTTCATAGGTTGGAGAGATCACTTTGAGCGAAAGACGGTGTCTTGGAAGCTGCAAAGTTTGAGCTCTGCTCTTAAGAAGGAGCTGACTTCCGTTTGGGCAAAGAAGCTCAAAACATGTCTTGGAAAGCCAGAAACGAACTGCTTGAGCAAAGCCTAAATGACGGTGGACAGAAGGGAGACAATAGGGCAGGTAAGAAGTTTCATGTTGAGCAGAAATGGTCCAGCGGTGTGAGTATCTGCAAAGGCCAGGCTGTGGGGAGCCAGCTTCACCTCACTGGCAGTAGAGAAGGGAGCCCAGTGAAAGTGACAGTCTAGGACGATCCCTTTGGCAGGGATCTGCAGGAGGAGACAGGCAAACTGGTGAGAGGCTGCATGAATGCTCCAAGCCTGAGAGAACCAGAGCCTGAACCAGGGTTTCAGAACTTGTATTGCTGTTGCCGTGTTGTAGCTGGCCATCCGTGGCTTCATTTTCTCTCTCAGAATTGAGGAGCTTGCACAACCTAGTGGAGTGTGCAGAGGTCCAAGGGGCTCTTTCAAAATCTTTGTCTCGTTTGGACTAAGAAAACAAGAGAACAACTTGGAGGAGAGCCAAAAAAGAAAAGACAGCCCCAAGCCCAGAAAGACCGTGGGACATACAATTCTGATGAGATATGTTGATTAAAGAGATTACTAGGAGGCTAAAGCCTTCACTAATGAAAATTTATTTTCTCCTGCCTATTAGGAAGCATGAAGACAAAATACTTCTATGCTTCTCCCCTATCCACAGGGGAAGCGAACTAAGAAAACATAGAGAATTGGCCTGATTTTGTAAGATTCACTTTCCCACTAAAAAACAAACATCCCCCTCCCCGCCCCCGCCAGAAAACATATTCACTTTTTATCCAAACAGGATATTGCTGATGGTTCTCTGAAAACCATTTCACAATTCCCATTGCTGAGCCAAATGTTCCTAAAATATATAACCATTCCTCCCTTGAGAGCCATAGCAAAAAACTCTTTTTAAATATGGCCAAAAAAAAAAAAAAGCTAGAGACACATCCTTTTAGGTGAAAGAGGACCTGATGAATCTGTGTCAGCCAAATGCTCCGCAGTTCTTAAGCCCAAATCAAGAAAAAAACCAAACCAATGGCAAGCCGTCTCCACCTCGATTTCCCCAAGTCTACTGCTTCAGTGCCCTGGATATGGCAAAGGTGGGGTACCCCCGACAGTGAAGCCAGCAGTTCCTGGAGAGTGGGTCACAGGTGCAATCAGCTTTGCTCTGCTGAGCCTTGGGGCAGGGAGTTGGCCGACAAGCTGCCTGGCCTGAAACTGGGTCTGTTGGGGCAACGACGTTATAATATTGTATCCTATCACGTGTCAAGTTGTGGTCAGACCAACACAGAGGGTTCTGTTTCCCGCAGTCTCTGCTGAAGGACATTTGACCTTGGGGAAGGGAGCAGTAGCACATTCTAGCAACCGCCTATCCTCTCGTGGGTCTGAGACAAACCTTAAGACCAGAGAGTGGGTCTTGGGGGAGATGAAAATTTAGATGAGATATGCAGGTGAAAGCCCCTAATAAAAAACTAATAATAATATAATCATCTTAGATTTATGTGACATCTGAGAACATATGGAAACCCTTGATTTGATCCTATAGGAACAAGCAGGTATTATTTGTTCCACTTTGTAGATGGAGAAACAGACATTCCATGAGTTTCAACATCATGGTCAAGTCACTTAGCTAGTGGATGACAGTCAGAATGCAAATCCAGGTCTCCTGACTTCTGTCCACAGTACTTTCCAAACATTATTAAAAGGAAGCTCCATAAAATGACCTTATTTCCGTCTCTGAATAAATAATCTGTAAATATGATGGTTATAGCAGTTATTTATAATAAGCGGTTTACCTGATTTTTATCCAGTTGACAATCATCGCTTATAATTAAAGCCCCCCAAACACACACGCACACGCGCGCTCACACACACACACACACACACACAAAACAACAACAACAACAACAACAACACCTGATTCTCTGCTCTTCTCAGTCCAGGCAGGAGATGAAGGAAAGGAGCGAAGCTCTGAGCTGAGGTAAAGCCAAGCTCTTTCATTACCTACTGGTCTATGTTGTATCAAAAATTATCCTTCAACTCCCACTGTCTACCCCAAACATTCAAAACATACTGGGAACGGTTTCTAAATCATTTACCTAAATGGAAGCTGATTCACACCCCCTCCAAGACCCAGAGTTTGGAAAAAAAGGGGGCTGGCAGACAAAATGTGTAGCCATATATGTCATTCTCTTACTGCCTTTGTAGGATTTGTTTCTCTTGCCAGTTCCTTGCAGAGAGACTCTACTCAATCTCTAACCTAGAAACCAAGTTCTAGCAACACATTCTTCAGAATGAACTTCTACCAAAAGAAATTATAGATATTCTGGGTTGTCACAATAGCATTTTATTTGGGTGGTATCTCTTTTCTTGTAGAATCTGCTACTGGAAGAACCTCATAAAATTTTCAAATCATTCTCCTACCTTTGGACCAGGTTTTACCTTAAAACATTTAACCCTCTTTTTTGTATATGTGATGTTAGCATAAATACAGACATATGTACACTCTTGCATACGCACCAGTTTAGAAAACCAAACCTCACAAATATCACTGAGAGTTATTGGGAATGTGGATCAAAATACGTCGATGAGATTCTAGATGGTCGTACTATGTAAATGGAAGAGCAGTGACCGGCAGAGCTGGCTAAGACCTCGCAGACCATCCAGTCCAGTGTAGCGGTGTTTTCTGTCCATATCCCCTTTGACGGAAAGCTCTCCTAGCCTCCCTCTATGTTAGCTGAATTTTAAAAATTGTTGTCATTAAAAACACGTTTAAAAAAACCAAAGAAATAGGTCAGACCTCTGCTTTGCTTTCGAATCTCCTATCATCTCCCCACCAATTTTTAATGTGCCTCTCACAATAACAAAATTCCTGATCTGGCCACAGATTTGGATACTAGAGGAAACCAACCATGAGGAGGAAAGTGGCTTGGTGGGCAGCAAGCCCTATGAGAGACCCGAACTGGAAAATCAGACACTTGAATCATGTACAGACACTCACTTTAGTCTATACGACCTTATAAAAGCCTTCATTTTCTTTTCTAAAAAATGGATCTATTTTGCTTCTTTCCTTAAGAATGCATTGAGATCGAGATAGATAATGAATATATAAGCTGAAGGGAAAAAATTATGTACATACGAATGAAGAATGCTTCCTTTAATAGAAAGACACTGATGAAATGATTATTGTTCCAGTAGTGGGGTTCCTAACACACTTGATTTGGGAGACTATCCCTCCACCCCACAGTGTATTGCTGAACTTCCTACGACCCTTTCAGATTTTTTTCTTGGCAGTCAGCATTTCCAAAGACTAACCACACTCTTCCTAGGACTCCTAAATTCTCTTCATGAGATAGAAACGAGAAGCAGAAAAAAGCCACTTGATGAAAACACACATGCTTGATGTGTTGTCCCTGGGTTATGAGCAGCGTTGCTGGAGACCCAGGTGACACAGGTGACACAGAGCTGAGTCATGTCTCTTTCCTGCCCTGGAATGCAGAGCAGCCAGGGACCCTCAGAAGAGAAGTGTAAGAAGGAAGAAATTTTCCTATACCCTTCTAGGTTCTTCTGTCTGGTCTAAGAATTAATTTGACGTGAGACAGATTAACAGGAGAAAATAAAATTTAGTTACCTATGTACATCGAGAGGTCTCACAGAAATGGGATGCAAAGAAATGACCAAAGGAGGAAGCTTATATACTTTTTAGACAAAGAAACAATAAATTAGTGACAATTTGACAAGACAAAGAAACTTAGGTTTGGGTGCTTAGTTAGTAAGGAACGTAAGCAAAGTTTAGGCTTGGATAGTAAATTAGTTAAAAAAGAAAAGTAACAAGGTTTGTTTATACAGGCTTCTTGGCCCCGACTTTTCTAAGTCTGGTGCTGAGGGCGTCTCTCTCAGTCTCCAGGTGCAGGGAAGGCATCTTTCACAGAGGAGGTTTATTTCCTGCATTCAGGGAGACAACGAAGAGTCGGAGTGCCCTTTTTGTAAAGCTTGTTTTTTCAAGTAAATTTAATTCAAAATAATCAATATGCTACTTGGGCGTATTTTGGGGCTGCCTGCCCTGAGACCCAACAGAAGAAAAGCAGGGGTGGCAGCAGTGGCAGGAACATCCAGCAGGCTGCAGAGTTAGAAAAACGATGTTTTCAGGTTGTGGCAAAGGCAGGGGCAGTGACGGAGCCTGCTGTAAAAAGTGGCTTCTCAGACACAGACCAGCCTCAGAGAAGAAAAGTCCTATCGTAGGTGACTTGAAAGGGCTCCCAGTGGCCAAATCTAAGATGATTAGAACTCAGAGTGAAAGAGGAATCCTCGAGTCCATACTAATATAAATAAACAATCATTAAATAGATGGGGGGAAAAGAGAAAGTCCTTTCTTAGTTTAGAATCCAACGAATAAATATAAAAGGGCCGATGGAACTAGAGCATGATGTGATTATTGTTACAGGCAAGAATCATCGCTGTAGGCTGAACTCAATGGGCTCCCCCTGGGGAAGGACCTTAGGAGTCCCTGTGAGACTGCGCAGCGCCCCTCCTGACCAGCCCTCCCTGACCCCCCAGTTCCTGCCTCTATTTTGAGCTGGGTCTAGAGCTAGTCCAGTGAAGGAGATGCACTCTGCTTAACAGCGGTGGAGGGGTGCTAGGAGCCTTGCAGCCCCCCACCCCAAGTGGTTTCCACCCCACACACTCCCATCTGCAGATCTTCGAAATTCCTTAGCAGAAGAGACAGCTTCTGTCCAAGAAACAGAGAGACATGGAGAGCAGGGAAATCAACAGAAAAAGAGCAGTGAACTTGGAGACTTGGATCTCAGTCCTAGATGCAGTTTTGCTGTTGATCACTTGCCCTTTTCAGAGTCATTTAACCCTCACGGTGACAGGTTTGCTTGCCTAAGGTGGGGACAGTTAAAGTTACTATGGATGTCCCAGGGGCTGCTTTGAGGGTTTAATGAATTCGTGGGTGTGTGAAGCTGCTATATGTATGTGAGAAGGTGTCATTGTCATGAGGGCTGATGATCAAATGCTATCGTTCCCAGAAGAGGGGACATACTGAGATTAAAAATGATTGAAATCAATCAGTCTAACGGCTGGGGATTTGAATGCTGGCTATTTTACTTAGAGATCTATCTGGAACATAAGTTAAAAATAAAAAAGACTTTGAATTGTTTTTAGAGCATAAAACAATTAATATTTGTATATCTCATCGGTGTCACTTATAAAAAGTGCAATGTGGTTGATTCTTTTCTTCATTCCACAAAACTCAGATGACAGACCAAGAAAAGAAAACAGCAAATTTCCCTTGGCTCCTGGCTTCATGATTCTCTGGTCATGTTTACCGGGTGCCAGGTAATTTTCAAGTGTTAATCCCTGTGTCAAATAGGGCAAGGTCCTCAAAATCTGAACGGTTCTTACTAAGCTATTCTTGCTAAATGTTAAATGTAGCACAGTATTTTGCAGGTGCAGCTATAAACAGGATGAGCTTGACAGGACCCCAACCTGGTAAGCGTAGCCACTTGCGAAGAAATCAATGTATAATTAACCAAAACTAAGCCTCCCTTCAGGGAGACAGAGCTTTGGATGTGAATCCCCCGTCTCCTTTACATGCTGTAAGTAAATGAGAGTACCGAATGACAACCACGTCTAGTTTTTGAATGGAACACCCCAAGTGGTGACCCCCTCGAGTTCAGTAACACCTGCAATAAGATGCTTTGAAGGGAAGGAACCTGTATCCCTCAGGTGACAATCAAGAGCCACACAGTCAAGTGAACAGGGAAATTTTAAAATAAGCAGTTATTAACTATAATATGACATTGAAGTTATGGGGAATTGGTTAGCAAGGAGGAAAAAGAGCCCTGAAGACGATGGGACATGCAGACACAAAGAGCGGTCACAACTCCTAAGGCTGCGGTTCAGACCCAGGGGGCACGGTCTTGGCTCACTGGCTGGCCAGGAAGTTGTTGAGCTAATGTGCTGTCAGAACTTGTTGGAAACCTGCCCTCTGGGGTGCCGGGGACAGTTATTTACAGGGTGCCACACCTCAGAACTCATTGCAAAGCTTCCAAGGAGTTGCTGGGGAGGAGCTGTTGGCCTCTGGGCCCTGCAGGAGCTGGACACTGAAAGGCCATTCACGCAGGAGTCAGATGTCAGACCATGCACTGCTTAAGCCTGGAGAAGTGAGCATCCTGGAACCAGGAAGAGAAAAGCCCCTCCCTCTAGCGGTATCCCTCCAGCCTCCGCTACAAAGATTAACATTGTGCCAGCTGGCAAAGGAGAAGTATTTATAGGATCCTGTTCTCTTTCCACAGAGCCGTGAAGGGTAGATTTTTGAGCTGAGGCAATAAATTGATAATTGACCCAGACCACAACATATTATTACAAGAACCACAGGGCTTGTAGAGCCAGCGCTGTGACTCAGTAGACATAAGACCTCAGGCATGTCCACATCCTGAGTTATGGCTGCAAAACAACATCCTATATGTTTATCCTTCAAGGTCATTGTGAGGATCAAATAAGGTAGAGGGTGGGAATTGTGTCTCATTAATAAGAGGAGTAGCAACGTCAGCATAGCCTAGGGTTTCAAATGATGGGTTCGGTTGACAGGCTGAGTCCCCGCTCTCCACTCACTAGCTGGGTGACCATGGGCAACCTATTTACCCTCTGGGCTTTGTTTCCTGTGTGTAATGATGGCACCTATCTCATCACCCCATATTCGTGAGGTATCAATAAAATAATCCACTCAGAGTGTTTGCACATATTAAGTGCAAAATAAATACTAGCTCTTCTTGTTCGTCACTAATGTCATTAAGTTACTTCAAATAAAATAGTTATGTTATTACATTCCCCCTACTATGTATCCCCATATCTTTATTTACCCAGGGCCTATTATTTGCATATATTATGCTAACTGCTGCTTTAGAGGCCCAGGAACAGAGACCTCTCAGAGAAGTGGGAGGTAAAACGTTTTCAGGGAAGTGGTTCCTTACAAGGAAATGCTGTTCAATTTTCTCAAGACCGGAAAAGCCACCCATGTGCCTTAAATTATGGCCTTTCTGAAACCAACCCAGTCTGAGCATTTAAACTCTAAACAAGCTTTTGTTTTCGAAGAAAGTTTTGCAGCAAGAATTTTTCAAAAAACTTTCTGGATGAAAGGATTGAGGTTTTTCTATGTGTTTGTTTTAATTAACACAGCCAAGTATGAAGTATGCAAACCACTGAATAACAACCCTTTATCGGGACGGGGTATGACAGCCAGACCCGGGCCCTCCAGGTTTCAATGGCTCTGTTCTGCTTTTGCACAGAAGATTCTGGGAAGGGAGAAGCTAATGGGAACTACATTAAGGCAAGGCCAGAGCCCACCATGCCCACACTGGCCTCTTAAATTGCTTCCCTGATTATAGTCTCTTTGGCTTTCATTCCTTCTAGGAAAGGATTCTCAACCTTGGCACTTCTGACATTTGGGGTCAGGTCATTCTTTTTGTGGGGGCTGTCCTGTTCGTTATAGGGTGCTTAGCAGCATCCTGTGCCAGTCCTCAGTAGCACCTCCCTATCTGCTCTGACAAATAAACATGTCTTCAGAAGTAGTCAAATGTTCTCTGGGAACAAAATCACCCCTGCTTGAGGACCACCGATAGCCCTTAAGAATCTTCCAGAATCAAGCCTTTTACCAGCCTGCTAGAAGTTTGCATTTTTTGATGTGGCACTCAAGACTCTTCAACAACCTGATTCCTCCTCTCCTTCCTAGTCTGTCTTCTCTCCCTTTGACTCCAAACAGTACACCTGCCCAGGATTTCCAGAATGTTCTGGCTCTTCAATCTTAACATTCTTCTTTTCTTGCCTTTCCATTACTCGACTCTCCAGCTACCCAAGGAAGATTTGAGTAAGTGAAAAAAATATAAGCTAGTTTTAGATAGAAAAACTCAATATTGTAGAGAGCACATGCCCTTAAAATAACTTATAATTAATATGATCTCAGTAAAGAATCCCGAGAAATGTTTTTAGAAGCTAAACTAGCTTCTACTACATTTTAATATAGAAAAGAAACAAGTGACAATAACTAGAAACTTTTCGAAGAGTATCGAGGTACAAATCCTACAAGTTATTAAAATAGAATAAAGGTATAGCAATTAAAACAATTATGGTGTGATGTGTAATTTTAGACAAATCGATAATATAAAATAGATAGTCTAGAAATGTGACCAAATGCATATGTGAATTTACTATATGATAAAGAAGGCATTTTATTCTGTAAACTAAGAGGAAAAGAACTCTTGTTTTTAGGAAAAGTGATGCTTTACTTTGACTGTCAAACTCTTTTACGGAATTCTTTTTTAAAAAAGGCATTTCAAATCATTGGAGGAACAATGGATTGTTCAATAAACAGTGTGTGGGGACAATAGACCAGTCATCTGGAAAAAATAAACCCTGCCTTACTCGTTACATTAAATCATTTTCCAGGTAGTTCATAAATATAAATATAAAACCACAGACACCCAAGAAAAATAGAATTATTTTGTTAGGAATTTCTAAGTATGAAGCAAATCCAGGAACCATGACAGGAAAATATTGATAATTTTATTAATAAACTGTATTTCACTTAAAAAACACCATAACAAATTAAAAGACAAAAATTAGTTATAATATGTGTAAGACATGTGGTTAAACAAAGGATTAATTCCCTCGAATATAGACTTCATGATTAAATTAGAATAGGACCGTATAGAAAAATGACCAGTAGGCATGGACGAGAACTATAGAAAACAAGGAAGTAAAAATCTTAGAATAGGCTCAAAATCAGCTTTATAAAAAACATAAATGAAAACAATGAAGCTCCCTTTTTTATCACGATGTCAGAAATCAACGGTTGGTAATAAACAGAATTTTTATGAGTGTAGGGAAATAGCCACTGTTACACTGCTACAATTAAAAGGGACAACAATTTGGCAGTGTCCTTCAGAATTCTGCACACACATATCCAGTCATTCTATTTACAGGAATTTATCCTACGGATAACCCCTACGATGCATGCAAAGACATGTGTGCAAGGCTCTTACATTGAAGGACTAATTAGTGATGAGTTCACAGCAAAAAAAAAAAAAGACCTCCAAATGTTTATCAATATGAAGGATGATAAAGTAAATGCTGGTATAACTATATCGAACACCAAAGATGTGAAATACAATGCAGTCGATTTCTATGCACTGAAACAGATTGATTTATAAGATATGTTAATGAGATATTTTAAGAGAAAAGGAAAGTATAGAGCAGTATTCAAGGTATTCATCTGTGTGTGTATGTGTGTGTGTGTGCGCGCGTGTGTGTGCATGTGCACATGGATGCACACACATGCCTATTTCTGGAAAATAAGTTGCAGAATTCACGAAGTTGGCTTCTGAGGAAGGAAAGAGTGGAAGTCTAGGAAGGGAGGAGAATTTACTTTTCATTGCTCACTCTTGGGTTCTATTGATTTTTTTAAAATAATTTTGTTTTATTAAAAAATAATAAAACTTTCATCATTAAAAATAATAAAAAGATGAATAAGAATAAAGCCTCATGAAGCTTTCTGTGACTGCTCTGGCTCACACTGGTATCTTCCTGACCTGTGTTCACACATTCGCTTATATTTCTCATTTTTTAATTATCACATATAATTATTCACATATCAGTGAATATCCCGCCTGGGAGGTGAATCATCTCTTTGTCCACTATCTTCACGCTGTCTTCTCTCTCCACCAGTCACTTAGTAGCCATCTGGGTTTGACTGACACGGCATCACCGAGCTTGCATTCAAATCACCCTTATTTGGCTTAATAATGGCCCCAAAGCACAAGAGTAGTGATGCTGGCATTTTAAATAGGCCAAAGAGAAGCCCTAGGTGCTTCCTTTAAGTGAAAAGATAGGTGTACACAGGGAAAGAAAAAAAACAAGTTTCGCTATTATCTGTGATTTCAGGTATCCACTGGGGATCTTGCTTTCAAAGATATCCACCCCCCGGCAGAGAAGGAGAGACTATAGTACTCAATTTTCTGGAAAGCACAGGAATCTGGATAATAGATATATTTTTAAAATAAGCAACTCAAGTAATTCTTATAATTTAGCAACCTTACAAAATAACGCTCACTTCACCCTCAAAATAAGCCAGTTATGTAGGTAAAACACATATTTCTTATCTCCTTTTTACAGAAGGGGAAACTAAGGCTCGCTGAGTTTAAGTGACTTTCCCTTAATCTTAGAATAGCATGTCTGAGCTCCAGCATCCTTTTACTATTAATATGTTTTCTCTCTTTTAAAGTCTGACTTACAATAATGATTTACTTTCAGCAATTAGAAAGAAAAATATTTTATGAATGCTAGAATATCCATATCCTAATTAAAATCGCCACTCATCCCTGCATATCACTGGCTGGATACGATCCTGTTCTATTTTTTTTTTTAATCCCACAGCACCGGATCTTCCTAGGTGGTCTCTCATCCAAGTACTAACCAGGCCCAACCTGCTTAGCTTCCGAGATCAGATGAGATCGGGCGTGTTCAGGGTGGCCTGGCCATAGACTGAAATCTTGCTCTTTAGGTCACAAGGAATGACAGGTGTTGGGGGTGGATGTAAACCGGAACATAAATGCTTACATACATTCCACCCAACTCTTCTCATTTTAGAATAAAAACACAGAATAAAAAGGAGAAGCGGAAAATTTGCAAGTCATTAAGCTTATTCTGACCTGCCACTAAATGGGAACTTTTTTTTCCATCTAGAAGGAACATTTTTTTCCATCTAGAAGGCCTTTCCAAGACATCATGGAAGAAGGAAGTAATTGCATGAATCATGCTGCCACTCGTCTTAAAAAATAAAATAAATCAATAAATAAAGGAAGGAAGAAAAATGAAAAACCATTTAAGAAGCAAAAGGGAAGTAGTGCCTTAAACTTACACATTCACCAGAAAGCGGGACAGGGGTCACGGGCTCGGCTTGTTAAGGACCACCCACACTGGAGGAAATGTCCCTCTGTTACTTCCCAAGGCAACTTTCGTGGCCTTTCCTCCCCAGCTTCAAGATGTGGTCCAGTTTTGAATACTCAGAACCTCGGGAAAGCAGCTGTTTCTGAGGGCCAATTTTGATTTTCATACCGGAGGGTTTGTGCCTTTAAACATCAAAGTATGAACACCTACCGCTGTTTGAGATAGAAATCAGTTTAAAATATATCTTGGTGGCCTTTTGTATACAGACCACATTGAGCAGGATCTCCCTTTCCCATATGACAGAGGGTCACTCCCAGAATTATAGTCGTGTTGGGGCCGTGAATGCGGCGATTCTGGTCAGGGCCCGAGGAAGCACATTGGCAAGTATGGCGATGTCCTTGTCGTATCTAAACTAAAAGTGGCCTGTCTTAATTAAATGTACCTACGTGTTAAGTTTAAACGTCTTTTTTGTTGCCTGCTCTCACTCTCTGATGTCTTGAGTCATTAGTAATGCTTCACGTGTCTCTTTCCCACAGCTACAATAAAAGCTCCAAAAAGGGCAGGCCCTGTGCCCTGACTCCCGACCCGCAGAAACTGTGAGATAATAAAATAGACACAACTGTAATTATTCTATCTGTGAGTAAACTCCCTTAATGATGAAGTAAAGGCAGAGTTCCATGATAGGCTAAATTTATCAAATATAGCTCCTTATAGAAATATGTCAAAACAATAGCTTCAGTTGAGTTATGGAATTGTTAGCTACACACGGCATGTTTGTCGAGTAATTTTATAACTTGCTATGATGTCATTTTAGGACTTCAAACTCTTCAAAAAATCAACATGATTAAAACTTTACCAAGTTATGTCCTAAAAATACAAATTTATTACATGAAGGCATACATTTTTGGTTCCATTCTATTTTACTTTGTGTTTAGTCATTTCTGCATTGTGGGTGACCTAGTTCTAAATATTGAATCTGCCAGCTAGGTTCAGTAAGAATCCCTATGGAGTTAAAATTCTTTGCTTTTTATTTAAAACATTTCAAAGGCAAAAAGACATGTTCCAGAAGATATATAGAACATATTTTTGACTTGGTGACAAAATAAAATGTTTACCAAGGAGACCAAATTGTTGATACATGGGAGTGTGAGCTTCCAGGGCACTCTATTTACGGTTAATTTCCACTCGTGTGACTTTTCCAAAGGATTCTCCTTTGAAGTGATGTTTTTATAAACTAATTCAGAGAGACGGCATCTCTAGAGGGCCTCAGGGATTCAGAGTCATCGCTAGGAAATGTGGTTAGAAAAACACAGTATATGAGGCCCTCTAAGAGTTATGATCCAGATGAAATCCAGCTTAGATGACATTCGGGGAGCTTTAGAACGAAAAAGCATCACTCAGTGGTTATGGGAGGGAAGATTCAGTCACTTACTTATGCAACTCATATTGAACTCCTTCAATGTTCTAGGCACTGCTCTTGGCACATGGTGACGAGAGAAAAGTTCTGAGGTGTCCTAATTAAATTACAGCAGGCTGGAGTGTGAGAGAAAGAGACAAGGGTGTTTAATCAGTTAGTAGCTGTGGGCCAACTATCAACCAACAGCTCACACTCCTGAATGTATGTTGGAGCTTTGCATCAACTTCCGCAGTGACCACGGGATGCCACAGCATCCTGCACATCCATGAACTTTCAGGACTGTTGCCTGTAACCAATCAAAAGCAGTAAATGTTTCTCCTTACAAGACTGTGTACCTATCACAGAACTGCCCCCGCTTCACCTTTCCCCGCCCTCCTCATTTGTGACCAGTGTAAATTCTTTCAAAACAACTTACATCTTTCTTCCTCAAAACATAATGTATAAAAGCACCCACCAACTCTAGGACAGCAGACAGGCTGCCTGTTCCATCTAGCTGTGCTGCTCATGGTTTAGGCTTCATGTCCCTGGACCTGATCCTTTTCTGGCTACCAAGTGGCTCAGTGGTCTTTCTTTTAGAAAAGCTTTCAGCCAGATAAGTTTTTTGTCTAACAATGGAATACAGCTAGGAACATACCTGGAAAGATCTCTGGCTCATGGGGCTTACATTCAAGTGGGAAGTGGTAGAGATACCTACAATAAATAAATGAGTTAATTCTAAGCGAAGGGGTAACAAATGCCTTGAAGAAAAATTCAGCTGAGTAAGAGTTGCAAGGGAGAGATTTTATTTTAGGCAGTGCTGTCAGGAAAGCCTCTTTGATAGGTAATATTTGAGCACAGACCTGGATAAAGGGAGGGAGCAGTTAAGCGTATATTCAGAAGTTCATCCAGATAGAGGGAAAAGCACATACAAGGGTCCAACATGGGAGCTCGCTCGGAATGGCCAATGATGATGTTAATATAATTTCATTCCCCCAAATCAGATCCGCTAAGAACACAACTGCAGTTTGTATCTCTGTTGTAAGCCACCAGCCTTCGTGACTGCCTATCAGGGAGGTGGGATGAGCAGAAGGTAGATGAGGGGTAGAATGAGGTCTGAATGTGGATTTTATTTACAATGAGATAGGGAAACACTGGAGCTTCTTAAGTGAAGAATGGTATCTTCCAACTCATGCTGTTTAAAGTTTGGATGTTTTTAATGTTTACTCTTGAGCTGTTTGAAGAATAAATTGAAGGCAGAAGGTAGAAGCAGAGAGACCATTGAGAAGAATGTTTTAATAATTCAGTGAGAGTTGATGGTGGCTTGCACTAGGATGTAGCAATGGGACTAGAGAGGATTATTTACCTTCTAGATGTATTTGAAGATAAATTCAACAAAATGTGCTGGTTGAATGAATATAGGTATAAGAGAAAAAGAAATCAAGCATAATTCCAAGATTTTTAGCCTGGGTAGCTGGAAGAATAAAGCTGCTGTTTTCTGAGCTGGGGAAGATCGGATGTGAAACAGATCATTGGGAGATTATTCCAGAATTCAGTCAGGCACAAGTTGTTTTAGATGCCTATTAGACCTCCAAGTGGAAAGTTTTCTATAAGAGTGTGAGTTTAGTGGAGAGGTCTGGACTAGAGATGTGAATTTAGAGGTCACCAACCTGTAGATGATATTCGAGGCTATGTGATAGAATAAGATCAACAAGTGAGTGGGAACAGAAGCCATCTGACAACTGCGCCTAGGGCCACTCCAAATCACAGAGGTCGGAAAGGTGAGAAGGAACCAGCAAAAGAAGCCAAGACAGAGTAGTTACTGAGTGGGAGGATAATCCGATGCCAGGCAAAAAAAAAAAATTAAGAAAGAGAGGCACTGATCAATTTTGCAGATTATAGTTGAGTAAGTTAAGGACGGAGAATGTCCGAACTTTGGATCTGGTACACGAATGCAATTGGTGAATTTGACAGGAGCAGTTTTCATGGGCTGGTGGAAGTGAAAGCCTAATTGGAGTAGACAGAAAAGAAGATGGGGAGAAAGATGGAGTAGAAGGAGGGTGCGGGGATAGTAAATGCGACAGCTGTCTCCACAGACTTCCGTTGAAAGAGGAGCAGAGAACGAAGTGGTAGCTTGTGAAGGATGCGGGGAGTAAAGGAATTTTTCTTCACTGCAGCATATTTTTATGTTGTTGATAATATGATTCAGTAGTGGGAAAAAAATTACGTCAAGAAAGAGGAGGAACAATTTCACAGGTAATGCCATTGGGCAGGGGAGAGGGGTCAAATCCAGTGTGTAGATGGCACAGCTGGTTGGAGAGTGGACGGGTCAGCCGCCGTGACAGAGACATCCCGGACACGTCCAGGTACGTCGGTACGTTTGGTGGTAGAGGTCTGGGCTTGTTTTTGTTTTTCAGTAGTTTGCAGCTCTCGCTACATATTAGAGTTACATGGGCACATTAAAAAATATCAATGAGAAATACAAATTAAAACCACAATAAAATACCACTACATATGAGAATGGCTAAGATGAAATATAATGACAAAAAAAAAAAAAAAAAAAACCTCATAGATATAGAGAACAGAATGACAGTTGCCAGAGGTGGAGAGTGGGAGGTGGGCCGAATGGGTGAAGGGGGTCGAAACCTAGACACGAATGCTTATAGCAGTTCCATCCCTGGAAACAATCTAAATGTCCTTCAGCAGACGAATGGACGAGTAAACTGGTGCATCCATGCAATGGACTGCTACTCAGCAACGAAAAGGAGAAAATGCTTGATACATACAGCTTGGGTTGATCTCAAGGGCGTTAGGTTGAGTGAAAGAATTCAGTCTCAAGAGATTACATACTACTATATAATTCTATTTATGGCACATTGCCCAAAGGGCACATTTATAGTGATGGAAAACGGATGAGTAGTCGCCAGGCGTGGCAGCGAGATGAGGACAGGACTGTGGAGGTGTCCCCGAGTTATTCTGTGTACATGTGTTAAAACTCATGCAATTGTATAACAACAAAAACGTCAATTTTACCATATGTAATTACGCACACGAAAAAAGACTCCTGCTGGTAGTGAGGCCCATGAGGGGCACGCAGTGAGTGGATTTCATTTTCTGGTGAAGGCGGCGGTAGAGAGAGACATCTCCCTTTCCTCGGCAACCTCTCGCTGCTCCGCACAGAAGGGCGGAGCCTTTCTCCTGGCTGCCCCGCTGAATGCGCAGCGGCGGGTTGGGGGGCGGGGGGGAGGGCTTCTGGCTCTCCTCGAGACCCTGTGTATGCTACCTAATATCCTTCAATAAACCGCTTCCTATTTGAACTTTTAAAAAATGCCTAAACTCTACCCTATCCCCCCAAATTCTGACTGAATTATGGGGAAAGAGGGGATGGATTTTTAAATTAAAAAAAAAAAATGTTTTATGTGTTATAGGCCATTCTGTTGTGCAGCCAGGATAAAAACCTCAGAGTTAGACCAAGAAGGTGAAGATAAAGTTCAAGAAGAGTTTAAGACCAACTGGCATTTCCTGAGGAGTGGCAACCAGTAGCAGAGGGCATTGGTCCAGCCTGGAGTGGAGGGCGAGGGTCGTCTGGGCAAGGGAGTTGGCGGTTGGCAGTGAGAAGTGATCGGTAGTTTTGCAGACTGACCAGTAGGGGGCATGAGGATGTTCGCCCTGGCGGTCTTTGGCAGACTGTGGCAGTGAGGCTGTGGGTGTTGGGAAGGGGGCGGGAGTCCTGACAGAAGCTGGGCTCCATGGCCGTCTCCTAGACTACTCGAACAGCTGGTTGGCGAGGACAGCACAAGGAGCTTGGTGGGTGCTCCTCTCTCAGATCAACCAACAGGGGACATGAGGGAAGCAGGGACATTTCACCCTTTTCCTCTAATAATAATTGGTGACAGAGTGTACTTATGGAAGCTGACATGATTAAATTTATCTGGCGAATACATTCACGCATGTAAAGTGCTTTAAACAGTGCCCGACACATAGTAAGAGCTTAACAAAGGCTAAGGGAAAAATTAAAGATGACATGTCTGAAAACACTTTTTCTTTCTGTGAATCACTCAGTGTAAGAAATTGTTATGTCTTCAAAGGTTATATGCAATTGACAAAACCACTTTGTTTACCCATCAGATCTATTTTCCTGGATCCCATGGGGCCCTGGACAGATTCCGTGATTTGGCACACTCTCAGGACAGCTCCGTTATAGCAAAGTTTCCTACAAATACATTTCAAAAGACCCATCATCCCAAAAACATTTCTGCACGGCTGAGAAAACACAGGCAGAAGGCGCAAAGGAAGGTTCCACTGAGCTCAGAGCCTTTTAGGCTCTCCAGAGTTCGGGGCTGACCTATTCAGCCCCCGTTCCTCTCTGCCTCTCTGTTTATCCTTTATTCCTTCCATAATTGATCCCAGTAGAATTCTGGGAGAGGAACACTCCATGGGAATGAGGACCAAGAAGATAATGTATCTACAATTACTCTGATGAGCACCTCACATGGTGACGTTTCTCATTAAATGCAATGAAGCAAAATACAATTTTTATTTCTGCTTTGGAGATAATCTAGAATGTACATTGAGAAATTGGTCCTTACTGTATGCTAAGTACTGTGCTTTGCTCTCTCACCTGTAATACCATTTTTATAGCAATCCCATGAGGTAGATCAGGTAAGTAATGAAGATTTTATAGCTGAAGAAGCTAAGGCTCAGGAAGTGACCGTCTACGGTCCCAGAGTTGGTGGCAGAGCTGGGATGTAAACTCACCTCCTTCTCAATAGACCTTTAGTCCCCCCTAAGTTCTGTGACCTACAGCCTTGTTCTGAAACACCATAGGAAGTCGTCGTGAGCAATAAATGTCCCCAGGTGTCCTCCTGAGTGCTTGCTTCCTCTTGGAAAAGGTCGTCTGGCAGAAGGTGGTCTTAAGGTAGATCTGCTTTCAGCAGTTCGCTCAGCTGCCTCATCTGTTTCCCAAAGCCCACAGGTCCCAAGAGTTTGGAAACACAAAGTCATGCCTCAGTACACCCACGTCCCTGCTCCCATTTGTCTCCTGGCACCAGAGTCCCCGACTCTGCTCTTTCTGTGTTTCTCATTTTCCTCTGTCTGCCTCAGGGGCAGAAAGTGGGGAAATCACTGACCTTTAACTTAAAAGGGAACACCAAGTGAGACATCCCCAGTTCCTGAATCAGATGATCATGCCACCTCAGTGTGGAGATGTAGTAAGTAATAGAGCGTTTGGGTCAGGCTCTTTGTTAGGGTCCAGCTTCTCTGTGGCTCCCCTGTGGGCTCCCCTATCTGAGAGAAGAGGCCATCTTTGGCTAAGATGTATAGTAATCAGACATGGAATTTTAAAACTGAAAGAAGTCATCTTACACAATCCACTCAGGAAGCCTATGAGCGGTCACATAATAAGGAAGGTGAGGCTAAGAGTTAGAATCAGGCGTCCCGTCTCTTTATTCAGTGCTTTTACTGATAACAGTATCAAGGGTTATTTTTAGAAATATAAAACTTTTATCTTGAAAGCAAAGTAAGGTGTTCTAAATAATGGGTACAGATAGTCATCCCTTTTCTACGAAGTTCTCAAAGCTTGGTGAAACTTTGAATACACATAGTATTCTTTCTCCACAGGGGAGATATGTTCAAGACCCCCAGTTGATGTCTGAAACAGCAGGTAGCCTCGAACCCTCTGTATACTATGTTTTTTCCTATAAATACATACCTATGAAAGCGTTTAATTTATAAATTAGGTACAGTAAGAGATTAACAATGATAACTAATAATAAAATAAGACAATTATCAGTGTAAGAACTGTCCAAATCTAGAGGATTTTTATAAGAGTGTATTTGAGCCCAAACTGACAATTGCCAGGAAGCAAGATCTCAAATGCTCCATAGAAGGAAGTTCTGTGGCTTCTCTTATGCGTTTAGAATTCAGGAGGGAACATAAGGAAGATTAAATGGAAGTGAGAGAAAGCAAGGTGGGGGTTGGATTACAGGACAGTTAGCAAGACTGTGCACTCTCTTGAAGATGGTTATGCTTTAGGGGTCTGAAAAAGAGGCATTTTAAAGGCGTGTTAGCCTAGATGCACAGAAACGATGGACGGGGCTCGCCAAAGGCAAAGATACGCCTTTTACTAAAGAAGTCATAGACCTGAGACGTGACTACCCGCCATGATCGGTCTAGTTAGGAATTTATGATCAGATCACCCTGCGAGGTTACTTTCAGTGAGATTTATTACAGAGCCCCTTTTTCTGTCCACACAATTAAAACAATAAACTGTAACAAGAGTTATGCTAACGTGGTCGCTCTCTCTCAAAAACGTCTTAGTGTGCTGCGCTCCCCCTTCTCGCGATGATGTGAGATGACACAATGTGATAAGATGAAGTGAGGTGAATGACATAGGCACTGTGACATAGCATTAGGCTACTATAAGTGTCACTTGAACACAAGCAATGTGATATTCTGACAGTAGCGCTGATAACTGAGATGGCCGCTAAGTGACTAACGGGTAGAAAGCGTATACAGCGGGAGACACTGGACAAAAGGATGACTTACGTCCTGGGTGGGACAGAGTGGGATTTCATCATGCTACTCAGAACAGCATGCAATTTAAAACTTATGAATTCTTTATTTCTGGAATGTTCCGTTTAATATTTTCGGACCACGGTTGACCACAGGTAACTGAAATTAAGGAAAGGAAAACTGTGGATAAGGGGGGACCGCTGTCATAAGTTCTTATACTGGCATACGGAAATAAAAAGGGTCTCCAGAGATATAACCTCTTTTATTTCCTCCCAAGCTTTTATTAAGCTCTTAGTATGTGGGCTAGGCACTCTTTGAAGTGCTTCGAAATGTGTTAACACATTTAATCATGTCAATTTTGACCACGGTAAAGATATGATTGGGAAACTCATATAATTTTGTATGTCAACTATATACAAATAATTTTTTAAGTTATCTTTAAAAATGATATTGATGGAAAATGATAGCATTGGCTGGCCGTTATGAACAGACGTTGAGCTAAGCGTTTTACACGTTATCTCATTTAACCCAAACTTCTCTGAGCTCTAGACTCAAGTCACCATCTTCAGTATCTCCTCTTGAATGTTTTAGTGACGCTTCAAATTCAACTAGTCCTAAAGAAAGCATATGCTCAGTCCCCCCCACACCCCACTTCAGACCAGTGCTCCCTGACACCGCAAATAGCATCTATTATACGCTTCCTATACTAAGGGTTACCCTAGCTCTCTCTTTCTAATCTATCACTGAGTTCTGTGGATTTTACCTCCTAGGCTTCTGTCAAATCTATCCCTATTTCTCCATCTCTATAAGACTACTCTATTCCAAAATACCATCATTTCTCTTAGATTGTAACGGAAACCTTCTAATCGACATCTACCATCACACCTGTTTTCTAAATTTGTTTTCTAAATTGCATCTAGGGTAATCTTTTCAATAAGACACACTGAATATATTCTGTTTCTTAAAACACATTAATAGCTTCCCATTGCTCTTGGGATAAAGACAGACTCCTCAGCACAGTCAGCAGGATTCTGCACGGTCTGGCTGCCGCCTCTCTCCCTCATTTCCTCCCACTTCAACTACACGTTCTTTGTTTAGCCTTGTTACATGGTCACGCCAGCCTCGGGACCTTTGCACACACTGTTTTCGATGCATGGATTGCCTCTTCTCCTTTCCTAGTTGAATTCCTCGTCCTTCATATCTTGACTTTCCCGAACTTTTCAGATTAATCAAAATTTCTCCCATTCTATCTTCTTTGCACCATGAACCTCTTATTTATAAGATTTATCATAATTATATTTTTCATGTATATATGTGATTCCTATCTTTCTTCCCCACTAGGCAGTAAGCTCCATACGGGCAGGGGCATCTACAGTTGCTCAAAATTGTATTCTCAGTGCCAAGAACAGTACTTACTTAACCTATAGTGGGCATCTGGTTTTTAGATTTGTGCAGCATGGCAGAAATCTTTGGGGCTGTCATTACTATTTTAGTAAACTTGATACTGACTATAGAAAGTCTTCTACAGGTGATGGAGTCACAAACTTAAATGCTTCTAGAATCAGACAGGTAGTGTTCATGGAAGAGTAGCCATCATTTAAAGGAGCAGCTGCGGAGAATATAGTCTTAACGATTTTTCAAGAGAAACTGTACATGTGAATTTTTTTTAATGGTTCCTATAGGTAGAGAAACTATCGAGAGAGTCGGCCAGAAAGCTGGAGGAAAGGAGTGTAGAAAGTTTGTTAAATGCTACTAGGAAGTGTAGTAGGTTGAACAGTGTCCCCCCTCCCCAATTCATGTTCAACCAGGACCTTAGCATGTGACCTCATTTGGGACTAGGGTCTTTGAAGATAGATTAGTTAAGAATTAATTAAGTAAGATCATGTTGGATTAAGACAGACCCTAAAGCCAATGACTGGTGTCCCCATGAAAAGAGGAGAAAATAACAGAGCTTTTCAGAGAGGAAAAGTCCATGTGAAGGGCAGAGACAAAGATTAGAGAGAAGCAGCCACAAGCCAAGGATGCCAAGGATAGCTGGCAACCCACCGGAAGCTAGGACAGAGGCAGGGACCAGATTCTACCTCAGAGTCCCAGAAGTCACAGATCTTGCTGACACTTTGATTTCAGATTTAGGGCCTCGCGAACTGTGAAAGAATAAATTTCTATCGTTTCAAGTCACTCGGTTGTAGCAATTTGTTATGGCAGCCACAGGAGACTAACACAGCAGGCCAAAAATAATAATAATTAGGACTGAATATTCGTTGGAAAAGATTTGGGTACATGGAGGTCAGGAGAGGTGTCGCAAGGGAGCTCAGAGTGACAGGGAAGTGAGAAAGAGCAACTCCTGTGTCTCTTCCGGCCCTGACTCATCCTCGCCCACTCATGGATCCATGCTCTGAATAGAAGCCTCCGGAAGGATGCCTTGGGGCACTTCCTGCCCAAAGCTGCAGGTCTGTCTGAGGTACAGAGAGGAGGGACTTCCAGTCCTTGGCCGTCTCCCGGGGAGCACATGAGATGGATGGGCACGGGACCAATAGGGAGTTTGGCTCTGCTAGGGCCAGTAACATGACATGAGTGAGAGGAGTGAAGGGACCTGAGAGGAGGAGGAGGACAGCCAGGTGCAGGCAGAGGCCCGCCACGTGGGGGAGTTGGGGATAGGACACCTGGAAAATGAATGCGACTGCAGAGACCAGTCCCAGCACAGAAGGCAGAGAGAGCCCCAGGCGCATCCAGGTAGATGTCAGGCTCCGGCGTGGCTCAGAAAAGCACATCGGCAGGCCAGTTCAGCCAGTGGGGAAGCTGGCAAGGGACTCCAAGCCGAGGGTGGTAAGAACCAGCCATCACGTGGAAGCATCCTGTGGTTCTAAGAATTGTGTCCATTCTAGGCCAGACCTGGTAGCTGGAGAACTGTGGATGGACGGGGATGCAGAGCCTGACGGGAGGGTGGCAGGCAGGAGTCTGGGTCTGAGGAAGGCCACGGAGCCCTTCATCCCATAACACAGAACATTTTCAACACAACGCGGAGCAGCTCCCCTCCAACAGCCTCCTTCCATGGTGCTGACAGTATCACTTCACACTCTCATGTGTTCATTTCTTTCTTTAATTTGTATATTGGTTACATAACCGTTTACCTAAGATAGACATATTTTCCTTTCCCAACCTAGTACCTACAAACTCAGTAAATTGTTAATAATAATTTCAACAAGATTAGCCACTACAGAGAACTCAAACCAATGGTCGGAAATGGTCATTTCCCATATTCCTGGAAAGCAGGGTGTTAACGGAATTGTCCTCGTGATTATTTCTCGTCCATGTGGGAATAACAGTAGCAGCTCAACACTTTAACAATGAACTGGGATTCCCACGCCACGTTTCCTTCAACAAGCCCAGTTCTACTGTTTATATTTTTAAAAATAAAAATAAAAACAATAAAATTCTACTGTAATAAAAATTATTTTTTAAACGTGCTCATTGCTTCCTTGAACGCAGATGGCGCTTTTATGTGGGCTTCAGTTCAGAACCGGGGCAGCCACGGGGGATAATTTGACGAATGATAAAGTGAGCCACATGCAGGACGGAGCGAATCCCTCCGAGTGGGGACTCACGTGCCACACTGAGAGAGGGAGGGTCCTTGACTCCACACAGGAAAGAATTCAAGTGCACACGCCAGAGTTAGAGATGAAAGGAAAGTTTATTAGAGAAGGAGTAACGCTCTACAGACAGAGTGCGGTCTCCTCTCAGAGTCAGAGAATGAGACCCTGAGTGTTCGAGGAATTGGGTGTAGGTCTGTTTCTTAGTTTCTATGAAAATCACAGCTGAAAGTCTTCATCTTCCTATTTTCCTTTCATGGTGTGGGTATGCAGCCTTAAAAGGATGGGTGAACAGTTTTTAGTAATGTCTGCAGGAATCTTCCTTTGTTCTGTAGGTTCCCTGCGGTATGGCCATAAGGAGTAAAGAGTGGAATAAATGCTTGGATTTATTTTGTGTGGGGGACAGCTTAAAGTCTTTGTGTTCCTGTGTTCCTTTCATGGCGTGGGTAACTGTTACGGTGTGGGTGAACAGCTGTTAGTCATCTCTGCAGGAATCTTCCTTCGCTCTGTAGGTTCTTCATGGTCTGGTTGTTGGCTGATCAGCCAAGTTCCTGTCTTCAGCTGCACGTAGCAGCCTCTGAATACAACCTGGCTTAATATTTAGTTAATTTGCATAGTTCTCATGCCTCTTCCCTGTATCAAGTCTAATTAGAAAGGTGTCAACAGATTCATTCATTCATTCATCCATCCATCCATCCATCCATCCATCCATCCACGCATTTCTTCCAACAAGTATTCCTTAAGTATCTACTGGGTGCCAGCACTGTTGTAGGCGTTATTATGGAGCAGAGCGGGGCTTCCCTTCAGAGAACACAGACAACGAACATGTGTGCCAGCACCATATGTCCTAAGTGCTCAGAGAGAGTCACAGGAGAGAGAATTAGAGTGGGTGTTGTTTTAGGTCAGGCACCCATGGGAGGCCTCAATGAAGAGATGAGATCTGAGTGAGTGGAGAGCCAGATGAGGGGAAGGAAGGAGCCAGGGACACACTGAAGAAGAGAGTTCTAGCTGGCGGGGAGGGCAAACGAGGAGGCCTGGGAACATTCTTGGCTTGCTGGGAGAACAGTAAGCAAGACAGAGAAGCTAGGTCACAAGAGAAAGTCGCAAGGAATAAAAGCTGGAGAGGAATCCAGAGCCAAATTACATAAGTCAGGACAAGGGCTCTGCATTTTATTCTACAAGAGAAGGGAGCCAACGGACTTTCTGATCTGAGTAGTAACATGACTTGCCTTAGGTTTAAAAAGATGATCTTGGCTGTATTTTGGAGAATACCTGGTTAAGGGTGGGTAGGGGAGGAAAACTTTAACCTTCTACCCTTTTAGAGCCTGTGTCTGGTCTAACAATTAAGATGACATAAGACAGAATAATAGGAGAAAAACAAACTTAATTAAGTACATGCACGAGAACTCCTAAAAATATGAGACTCACCCAGGTGACCGAGGCTAATATATCATCCTGAGCTAAGGGAAGATAGGGGTCTGGGGCCACAAAGGGGAGGAAAGCTTTTCACAGGAAAGCAGAGGAGGAAATGTTCGGTAAACAAAGGTTGCCCTGTCATGCAGATAAGTTTCTTAGGTAAAAACTTTTTCCTCTGTTAACAGCTCTCTTCCTGGTATAGGCCCCTTTCCAATGCAAATTTATTTTATAATTTCAGATTTCTTCCATAAATGGGAAAATTTATATTTATTTTAGGCATTTAAAGGAGAGGTAAAGAGCTTTTCCTGAGTCTGAGGGGTCTTGATTTATTTTAGTTCAAAATAGGCCTCCTGCCAAAGTGACGTATTTTGGGGATGTTATTTCTGAATCATTTTGGGGCAAGAGTGGAGGCAGAGAGACCAGTAGGGAGGTTTTACACTTGGCCAGGGAGGGATGATGGCATGTGGAACCGAGGTGACGGTAGGAAAGACAGTGAGATTTTGATCAGATTTGTGATGTATCTAAAAGGTAGTTGAAGTGTGTTGAATGGTGGCCCCTCTAAAAAAGGTATGTCCACGTCAAACCCCTGAAACCAGCAAACGTTACCACATTTATAAGAGTCTTTGCAAATGTCCTTCATTTAAGGATCTTGAGATGAAGGGATCGTCCTGGATTATTCTAGAGATAATCTAGAAACGTGACACACAGTGAAGGCTCTTGCCCACATTTTACCCACCCTCTCTGCCACTTCCCCACGTGGTTGTGTGGTCGTGCCTTCTTGAGGGATCTCTGGGTATAACTGTCTTTCCAATGTCTTTCCAATGTCTCCTGATCTGTTGGCCTTGTGATACCTAAATAATTATAAAACCTACGTTTAAAACAGTTGGTGCAGACTGCAGTGAGATGCAATAGTCTCCCTTATCCATGGGAAATACATTTCAAGACCCCCAGTGGATGCCCAAAACCATAGATATTACCGAACCCTATGCATACTATGTTTTTTTTTTCCTATACACATGTACTTTTCCATGTAAAGAAAGCATTTTAGGGCTTCTCTTTGGCATATCCAAGCTGCCAACATCACTACTCTTGTGCTTTGAGGTCATTATTACATAAAATAAGGGCTATCTGAGCACAAGCACTGTGCCACCATGAAAGTCCATCTGTTAACCTATATGCCTACCACGTGCCTAATGAGCTGGGAGCCTGCACAGCGTGGATACGCAGGACAAACGGATGATTCACATCCTAGGAGGGATAAAGTGGGGTGGTGTGACATTACATAACACTACTCAGAATGGCATGCAATTTAAAACATGAATTATTTGTTTCTGGAATTTTCTGTTTCATATTTTCAGACTACAGTTGACCTCAGGTCGAGTAACTAAAACCACAGAAGGTGAAACTGTGGATAATGGGGACTAAGGTATCCCTCGATTATTTGTGCTTTACTACTAACTGGTTTCACTAGGTGGCAGTGGCAGGCTGGGAAGCACCGCACTAGCTGGTGTGGGCTCATGGAAGTGCTGTTTGTTGCATTTGCTGGCTGCCCCTCATTAACTCCCATCCTAAATTCAGAACTCAAAAGCTGAGTCCTCCCTGAATTCTTATCTGGACTGAGCTACTTACCTAGATTCTGGGATGAAGCCAAGGTGAAAGGCATCCCTTTCTTATTAACTAGCGAGGCTTACCAAAGACTCCTCCTCAGAGGGAGCAAGGTATGAAGGGAAGTTTCAGAGGAAGGGCCCACTCAGTTACTGGTAAGCACTGATATGGGATGCGGCAGCTGAGTGGCCACCTTCACTGCACTTCAGCCTGGTCAGCAAGTAAAGAGAGTGGCCTTCTAGCCACTTGTGAGCTGCAGGCCACACGCAGGGTCAGTGGGAGGGCATCCACCTCGGAAACCATGGCACCCTGTAAAAGATGTTGCTTTGGACTTAAACTTTGTGTTGTTTCTCACCTTGCTGTTGGTGCAATTTGTCCCTTGACCCCGTGGGGTATGAAGGATGACGTTCTTGGAGACAAGTGGTACGATGCTTCACAAAAAAGGAAAAAAAGAGGGGGCACTTTCTTCTTTCTCTCTGTCAGCGCGCAGAGGGCCTGGTACTCAAAACACAGAGCCTCGAAACTACTTATAAGGCCACTGTCACGCTCCTTGGAAGTAGATCTAGAATTGTTATAGGATAGTGGAGACACTCAAGAGAAGGAGGCCACCGCTATGGACAGGGCCACTAGGGACCACAAAGATTTCATCCGGTAAACAACAAAAGGATAAACAACAGTTGGAGATAGATAAGGGACCCCAGAAAAAGGGGGAACCTAGTAATTTGTACAGGGATGCTGGCTGTGCCATCGAGAGAGAGGCTGCTGTCACTCTCTAAGTACATACCTAGGTCATGGGTTGGGAAGCCTTGAGGTGAGAGGTTACTGACTAATAGGAAGGCCTCCAAGCCCTACTGTATCCTCTTTCCCTGTACCCATCTACAAGGCCCACACTGAGTTATCAGTAAGAGACAGAAACTAAAACCCATGTTTCAGATGACTAAAGGCCGAAAACAAACAAACAAACAATCAAAAAGCAGAGAGAGACAGAGAGAAAAGAAAACCAAAACAGAAACCTAGATACAGGGGGAAAATAAAAGTAAATAAACAAAATTTAAATATATCATAATTACATATATTATATGTTATACATATTAAAATATATATTTATATGATGTTACATATATTACATATGTAATATGCTATATGTGAAAAGACAAAGGTCCATAATATGATCCAAGTGGAATTCCAAAATTATCATATTAATATTTATATAAAATTAGTACTGAAAATTTATATATAATAAATTATATATAACTAAGTTTATATACTAAATACATCTGAATAACAAAAATTAAAAGGGTGCTAATCGACTTTTGTGTTTTTACAACATAAGCTCTAAATAACTAGCATTTCCGAAAATGCATTCAATTGACACAGCTGTGTAGACTTGATCGATTCTGGAACTCAAGTTGTAGTTGCACCTGGGGATACCACTACATTTAAATATGTACCCCTGTAATCTTAGGAAAGTCACTAAGTCTAAAATAGAGGAAAAATATTACACCTTATTTTAACGGTAGGCTTGCCTAAATTTCCCGTAGTCACAATACCAATTACCCTAAAATGTCCCAGAGTAGGCATCGACAGTCTAACACCATGAGTGATAAATCTAAATTAAGCCTTTGGCACCTACAAATTGCCCAGTAAAATGAAACTCCATAGATCCCTAGTTAAAATGGCCCAATATAAGTTAAAACAGGGCCTTCAAAATTTAAGTTTTATCATATAAAATGTACTTAATAAAGGGGTGATTATCCCCACTGCTTCTCCATGTAAAAGCCAAATGTTTCCAGTTCTTAAACCTGGAAAATTAAATGTCGCTTTATGGTGAATGACTACAACTTTAATGCTGTGGTCTAGCCATTAAGTCCCCATACCCAAAATTCATTATTACATGCATTATTGTTAAAATTACAGACTCCATCTAATCAATAATCGATAAATATTTTGCTATTATAGATTGGGCTGCTATGTTCTTTCAGTGCCCATTTCAACAGCTTCTCAGCCACAGTTTGCCTTCACCTCTGAAGACACATAATATACCTTTTCTAAGCTACCTGTGAGCTTTGCCATCACATGATCTTTGCGGACAAGATCTTAGCTGCATCTACCTCTCTCCAGAGCACGGGAATGACATTACACTGATGACATTCCCCTCCAAGAGTTTCCTTTGACAAACTTCTTAAGGACATACAAGTCCAACATTTCATTCCTTTGAAGGTTCTGACGTGATGAGATCTCTGTTTGCACTACCTGAGGCCCGTTGGTGGTCTTGCTGCCTCTTCTTCACCCTGTGGTGCCCTCCTCTTCCACATTAGCAACTCTGCCCTCTACCTAGAGTCCTCCCTCCTGGGCTGGGACAGCCCCCTTCCTCCTACTCTTCTGAGGATAGTTAGGAGGGTGAATTCAACTGCCTGTTGTTTACTCAGAGCTTGTGTGTCTAGCTTCTCTGTGAAAGGGCCCACCAAACTGGAGGAAAAGAACTCCTAGAATTAGGATTTAATCTTTAAATATATGAATACAGTTGCACCATATGTCACATCCCTACCAATTTAGAAAGACCTGGTGACCACCTAATTATTCTTTTAATTTTATTTAGTTATTATTTTTTGTTAAGTTGATTAATAATTTATGTTAACAGATTACAGTCAATATAAATTATTAATCAGTTTAACCAAATGTGGTTTTTTCCAGTTTTACTGGGAAGTCATTGACATACATTACGGTATAAGTTTAAGGCGTACAGCATGACGGTTAGCATTCTTTTAATTTTAAAAGGCAAAGGCTGACTTTTCTTCTAACCCTAATAGCCCTTCAGTTATTCCCTTGAGATATCGATGGCAACATGGAGAAACCACTGTTGATATGAAGAAAGCAGCCTTACATGAGGCAATCAAGATATGTCTCAGAGCCTTGAAGTTATTTTCTTCACCACTATTAGGAGGTGAAAATAATGCATATGTACATTTTTCTCACTTATTCTTGCCTACAGGATGATGGAAGGAGGAACTTTTGTTTCTGGCCAAAGCAAATTAACTTGGGCGAAGTGTGGTTGGGAAAGGGGATGACAACTGCATGCCCGCCACCACCACCAAGAGCTAATGACGTAGGCTACTTATACCATGAAGAATGGAATCTACCATAGGAGAGTGCTGTGGGGACCAGTGAGTACTCCGGTCAGGCTACCCCTGCCCTTGAAATTGTGCTGTGCTCTTTGAAAGTAACTCAAAGATTATTTTTTCATCATTTTATTGATGGTTGCCTCTAATTATCTTATCATGAAAGATTAAAAGTCTCAAAATTAAAGTAATTCTAGGCCATTGGAATTTTAGTGTGGATTTTACCCTACAATTCAGCACTGGATTATTTCTATCTTAACTGGTCACCATGGATCCCTTTATAGTGGAGCTAACTGCTCACCATTTTGATTTCAAGCTCCTTATGTATAGAGTCTTCTATTTCAGTATGAGTAAGTATTAATTAATTTAATTTTAAAAGGCAAAGGCTGACTTTCCATGCTTAGACAAGTATGTAGTCTTTTCTCTTATCAACTCGTATATCTTCAGGTTAAAATCATATAGAATAATGTTAATGCTCCAAGGGTTTCCCAATTCAGTTAAGAAATTGCTTTCAGTTGCCAAAATGTGGGCTTTTTAGCACAGGATGTGTAAAAACAATATACAATCAGCCATCCATTGTTTTTTTCGCATATCTGTGGCTTTATGAAAGTTATCAGAATGTTAGAGCTGATCTCCCAATGCCCCTGCTCAGAACGGCCTGTGGGATAAATGGCAAAGGAGATAGGCTCTTCCATTTCTCAACCCACAACTGATGCAAGCTCTGTATTAGGCAACCATATTGGAAAACCAGCCATAGCAAAATCCATTAACCAAAAGCAAACCCATTGATCCTGAGATAAGTGTATGCCAAGTTTTCTGATTTTTTTTTCTTATGCATTTATTTTACTAATATCCTTACAAGTTGCTCTCTCTAAATTCAAGCTGTTCCAAGTGTGATTTACAAACCAGCAGCCTTGACCCCCTCCAGGAGATTGTTGGAAGTGCAGAATTTCAGACTCTTTAACCCCAGACCTAGAGAGTCAGAATTCGCATTTTAGTAAGATCCTAAGGTGAGGTAGATCTACATCAAGTCTGAGAAGCACTGCTGTAAGAGAACTAAAATAAAGACTCAATTTCTCCATTTTCATCTTGTGCAGTTTATGTTGTTTGGGGATTTTTTTTTTTTCTCCTACCAAATTTTGGAAAAAGTAGAACAGTTTGGCTATAACACTGGAAAAAAGCAGTGGAACTTCTAGTCATTTGAGTTGTTGGCTCCAACTAAGCTAAGTCAATAGTGGCTTTCTGGTGTGCAGTTTGCTGTACAATGATTGAGAGAAATAAAAAGAATTGGATGTATTTCAGCCAATACTAGTGATATGGGAAAAGCACATGTAGAATCAAGATGACCAAGGATCCCAATAAATTAAAAGCCCTTTGCCACAATAAAGTACATAGAAGATCCTCTCCTTTTCCATTGAGTCAAAAAGCATTTATTGAGAATGGCTAAGTTCTGTGTCTCTAGGAATGAATAAAATTCCTACTAGTCCTGAAAACCTCACAATCTAGTTGAAATTCAAATAAATAATTAAGACACAAAGCATGCGCCCGACGTTTCAAGAATAAGAAGAACATGTCAGTTCTGCTCCAGAAGGTCTCTCTTTGGGCCACATAGAATGTATTCGTCCCCCAGCTGGAGAGACGATGGCAGGGGTTGCATGTGGGCCCCTCTAAGAAGGTTTCAGTCATGAGTCCAGAGCTCACACCCCATTGTGACAGCATTCTTCTTGCTAGAAGCAGTCAGGTGACGAAGGAGCAGGGCAAAAGTGGCTTGGGGTAAATTGATGCCTTTCCTCACTAATGGATGCAATGAACACAACTCTGGGACTTAGCATTTGATTACTCATGAGGACTTTGGAGCAAGACAAATCTGGTTCCAATTCCATCTGATCTGATAATGCACTGTGGGTATATAAGGTGTTATCATTGGGAGAACGGTACGCAAGGGCACTCTGTACTCGTTTTGAAATTTTCCATGAGCCTTAAACTATTTCAAAATGAAAAATACGTAATAGAGTCTATCTGATATTTAATTGTGTTAGAGCCTAAGGCAACTTTGCTTTCTGAGTCTTAATTTCCTCTTCTGTAAAATGGTTATGGTAGTATAAACGATAGTAGTTACAGTAATTATAGTAGTATAGCTTTATATACCATGATTACATATCCTATAGTATATATTGTATATACTAGACCAAAGTCACATATATATCTGATTAATTTTGGTCACTGAGTATGCATTCCTTTTTCTTCAAGGGATTACTCATTTCTATTTAGTCTTGATTGAACTATCAGTTAATGTTCTCTGCTCTCTTCTAGAAGAGCATGGGGCTGGAGAAGATGCAACTCAAAGTAAGCCAATCTAATGGGACCATTGATTCGTTGGTATATAGCAGACCATTCCTAAATTTAGTGATTAAACAATATTTTGTTTTTTCTCACAATTGTGGTTGGGCTGCTATAACAAAACTGGGTAGCTTATAAACAACCTGATGGCTTATAAACAAAAGAAATTTATTTCTCAATAAATTTCTTTTATTGAGGCTGGGAAGTCTAAAATTATGGAGGCTGGGAAGTCTAAAATCAAAGCACCACCAGAATTGGTCTCTGGTGAAAGCCCACTTCCCATTTGAAGACAGTCATCTTCTTAATGTCCTCACATGGCAGAAGGGGGCAAGGGAGCTCTCCGGGGGTCTATTTTGTAACAGCTCTAATCCCATTCATGAGGATGCCACTTTTATGATCTAATCACCTCCCAAAGACCCCAATTCCAAATACCATCACGCTGGACATTAGCACTTAACATATGAATTTTGGGGGGACATTCTCAGTATCTAGGAGATTCTGAAGCCTAGTCTTTAATATGACAAAGGATTGCTTCCCAAGACTATATACTGAAGCCTATAGACACTTTCAAGTCCTACCATTGCTGTAGCCACCAATTTGAGAAAATGAGCTATGCATATGTGTTTTCAGATGGCAAAGAGGCGGCCTCTTTTCCAGCCACTCTCCTATCCCCAGCAGGACAGAGACGGACTTGACCAGATCACAGTGAGATAATTGTGTCTTTACATACAAAACTGACCCGGAAAAGAGCCATTCAAGAATAATTTAACACCGAGGGGAAATAACTAGGCCAAGAGGAAATAACTCAAAATAAGAACATAACTCCTAAAGGGAAGGAGATTTCTCATTGGTAGAACTCTATATATGCTTCAGAGTTCTACAGCAATGGCAATGTTCCTAAGTTCAGACAGTGTGTTTGTAAGAAAAACCCAAAGCATGAGGGAAAAATCAATGGTCTCCATTTTTTTTATAACAATAACCAATATGTATTTCTTGAATGCTTAGTAAACGTTCTGTTGTACAGGTTGGTGATACCCGTTTCATCTTGCTGGGGAGACTCTGACTGTCTATTTTATTTAACCCACAGGCTTCTCTGAAGCCTGTCTCATGTCATTAGCCAGCAAATGTGGTGAATACCTGACCTTACATTTTCTAATCCTCTTTCCTGGGCAATAACCAATGGGGATAAATTAAAACTTTAATGAAATGTCCTGTAGCAAAAAGTCAAGTTGGTAGATAACCAAGTACAAATGCAGACTTTTTTTGCAGGAGTGGAACCATTTCAACCGAAATGCAGAAAGCATCCTGTTAAGGGGAAGAATTTGTGTCTTTGAGTGTTTCTTCCCATGTCATGGATCTGGTATTTTCTTGTGACTACCAATTTTCTAGACTTTATTCATGACTTAGGATACAAAACAGATAGGAATCCCTTTCACAAGTACCATATGATCTCACTTTTATGTGGAATTTAAAGAACAAAATGAACAAACAAAACAGAAACAGACTCATAGATACAGAGAACAAACTAAACTGATGATTGCCAGATAGGAGGAGGTTTGGAGGTCTCAGTGAAAAAGGCGAAGGGAATAAAAAGTACACATTGGTAGTTACAAAATAGTCACAGGGATGTGAAGTGTAGCATGGGGAATACAGTCAGTAATATTGTAATAGCTATGTGTGGTGCCAGGTGGGGACTGGACTAATCGGGAGAATCACTTCATAAGTTACGTAAATGTCTAACCACTATTCCGTACACCTGGAACTAATATAAAATAATATGGAATGTCAACTCTAATTGAAAAATTAAAAAATTAAAAATAAAAATCCCTGCCTTTCAGGAGCTTACATTCTGGTGGGGGAAGACAGAATATATACAAAATAGCATGTAAATTAAACTGTGTCTTAGAGAGCGATGTGTTTTGGAGAAAAAAATGAAATAAGGGATGGTGTTAGGATGTGCTGGGAGGTAGACAATTTCCAATAGTGTGTTGTCAGGGAAAACTTCATTGGGAAGTTGGCTTTTGAATGAAATCTAAACGAGGTTAGGAAGAAAGTTGAGCAGACACCCTGGAGGAGAGCCTTCAAGCAGAGGGAAGCACACCTGCTGAGGCCTTGGAGCGGCGTGGCAAGCGGGTGCTGCAGGCATGGTGAATATGTCAGCCTGCCGAGAGCAGAGAGAGACGAGGAGGGCCGGGGGAGGTGAAGCGGGAGGAGGAAATGGGTCCCGTGGTGACTTGGAGGCCAAGGGACGGTCTTGGTAGCCGTGCAACAGCATTATTTGTAACCCCTATTGTAGGTTAGACTCCATGCTTGTGCAAGTCTTTACTCAAATTTGAGCCCCTGTGTGAGATAGAGAAGCATGGTAGGTATTGTTAAATCTGTTTTAGAGACCGGAACCAGACTTAGAAAATATTGAGTAAATCACCAACTGCTCAGAGAAAGATTTGACCTGGGTTAGACTCTAGGTCTCCTCATTTCTAGATTTTTCCTCTTTGATTTTATCCCCGGATATCTATGCGATTAAAACGGAGAGCAAATAAAAATGCAGAAACTCTAGCTCATTCTTGGCTTAGGTATAGTCTCACTCTTTTTTTACCCCTGGTGCACGTCACTAGCCACAGCTGCAAAAGAGTTCAGGTTACACACGGCCCAGCCCTATCAGGCATCACTCATATCAACTACAGTGTGAATGGTGCCCCCTGGAGTTGAGTGGAGGGTCGGCTCTACCATAATCTACCATCTTTCCTCGTCTTGACTTTGTCTCTTACTTCCGGCTCTGCACTTGCTCTCTGAGCCCAATAGCAGAGTTCCATCTTCCCAGCTATGAGTTCTGGCATCTCCTAGAAAGAACAAGATTTATACTGACAATTTGACAAATAACTGGGCCAAACCCAGCCCAACCTCAAGATTCATCTAGAATTATTTGTCAGGTTGGCCATTCCTATTCCCTCTCGCCCCTCCCCCCCTCGTGACCATGGAGAAACATGGCAGCTCCCTTCTACATCCTTCTACTTAGGCTTGAGAAAATCAGCTCATCCCCTTAGAACGTTGGTATTTATCTTTGATTCTTGTCTTTCTTTCAAACCTCCCGATGCACTGGGCTGTAAGTTTTTTCTGTATGTGGTCTTTGCAGGGTCTTTGACAGTCTTTATTACAGATTACTAAGCCTGAGCTGGTTTGATTAATGGAGTCTTCAGAAATGGATACTCATTAAACAAACAGATCTGCTAAGCTAATAAGCTTTGTTATGTGTTGAGCAAATTTCCTCTTATGTACTCATCTCTCATGGTGGTGAGCCGTGCTGGGGAGGAAATCAGCTGCTTTTTCAAAGATCTTTGTGTCCCTAGTCACTGCTGCCATTTACAGAGGGGTGACTGCAGCCAAGTACTTTCCCACGCCCCACCTCTTGACTTCCTGGTTTGCAAGTGAATGTGAGAATCCTTGAAGTTACAGAGCTGAAGCCCCTGCAACAGATTGCCTGTGTTCTCAGTCACCATGAGAGCAGTTTCCAACAATGCATCTAATTTCTCCTCTGAGGACTCCCTGTCCTTTCTTTTTCCTTCCTCCAGCCCTCCAATCCTGGATGCCCTTTGATCCATTGTTCTCTTAACCCAGAGCCAGTGAGCTTCCTTTGAAGAAAACAGAGGCATCTTTTGTTGATCTCTTAATATGTGAAATAAAGATCTAAGTATGTAATCACATGTAGCACCAATATACTACAGCACAAACACAAGCCATCAGAGGAAGCCTCCACAGTGGGGCAGGTTAGAGTTTTTCGCTCTGCATGCAGAAGTTCTGTCTCCTGATTTCTCTCTAGCATGGATGAAATGTCCTTATTTTAATTGTCCAAGTGTTGACTTCTCCCTTTGGGATGAGCCTCAAATAAAGGTTTGAAAATACTGTAGGAAAAAAAAAAAAATTCAGAAAGCAGGCCAAGCTGGACCTCATGATATTGCCACAGGGCAGGATTTCTAAGACCGTGGGCTACTTTCCTCCTTCTGGGATAAAAGTGTGTAAAATCGAAGGTACTCAGAATAAGCTCCTGCACTGAGGCTCCTCTTCTACTGCTAAAAGATTGCTAAGAGCAATCTCATGTGTTACTAGGATATGAGATAGTATTAAATATTATCTCATAGTGTTAATAATAATACTCTATTAGTAATAGCATAGTATATAACACAGCATATGTTATATATGTACGTATATATATTCTATCTATCTATATGCTGATGGCTCAGAGAAGGAAGGATGAAGAGGCAAGTTTAATATAACACAGGCAGTGTCATGGTTCTTAACAATAAAATATGTGTTTTTAGCTCCAAAGCCAACATGCAAAAAAAATCCTCCTCAACAGAAGGAATGCTGAACGGACAGAAAACACAGATGGAATGGAAGGGTACTCAGGTTAGAAGAGAGACGAAGGGGCACAGAGAAAAGCTTTCCTAAGTCAAGAAGTAAAGCAGAAAGTTGGCATTTTTGAAAAAAAAATGAAGGATAATTAAGCCTCTATAAATTTTTACTTAGAGTGAACTTTGGGTATGTGTCTATGAAAAGACCAAGGACACTGTGCACATGATGAAAAGGGACCTGAGAGTAGAACATGAAATTCATGATAAGGATGATAGGGAGTCTAATGAAATAGGTGTGTGTGGCAGAGATTAGCAGGATTGAGACAAGACGTAGATAAAGGGCATCGGAATGAATCAGGCAGAGTTTGGTTAAGAACATTTCATGAGAACACTTGGACATTTATGTCAGGCTTACGCCAAAAAATTTTTATAATCACAAACAGTCACTTCTCATAATTCGTGATTGTTATGTTCTGTAAAGTAACCACAATTAGCAAATACTGAACCATTGCACCTAGGAGAAATACAGAGAGGTAGGTTCCGATGAGCCTCTAGTCACATTTTCATCAATTGATCAATACATAACCTTGTTTTATGTGTTTCTGTTTGCAGACTCCTTATTTAATATGAATTGTTGATTCATTAACATTGAACTCACAACCAACAGCACTATAACTCAGGCCAAAACAAGACTTACTACCACATATTTCCTTCGTAAGGCACATCATAGTTTTCTTGCTTTTAGAAACACTAAATAACACTTCAGCACTATGCATGGGGACCATTTTAAACAGTGAAATCAACAACAAAAAAGCACAAAAATGCAAAAAACATGGCACCAAATAGATCACAAAAAAGGACACTTGCTTACAGTATGAGAACTGAAGCAAGAAGGCAGAGTGTGACTTTGTTTGACCTCAGCTGGGAATGTGCAAATTGGGCAACTCAAACTTTACTAGGCTCTGTACATGTCTACAAAGACTATGAAAATGCCATGACTATTACTTTGGGGTTATAAATAAACTTTAGCAAGTAGATCAATTCACAAATATGGAATCCATGAATAATGAGGATTTACTATTCACACATCTCTCAGTGAGTATACACATAGTAAATGTATTTCGCTCTTACTCCAAAATGTGGTCTTCATTAAGTTCTTCTATGTATCATATGTTGAATCTAGGATTGAGTAGATTCATTCTGCTATTCAAATCAAACCTCGAGTGCCTACAGTGGGCAAGTCTAGGTAAAGAGAATGTGCTCGATAAGGCCTACTCTTATGCATTTGTCAGTAGAATGTCAAGACCAAATAGATGTTGTGAGTATGGTCAGACATATGACAAACTCATTTCCACATGGTTTGATATAGCCCCAGGTGAGATGGGTGAGGGCTTTACCTGTCATCATTGGCCTAGATGGAATCCTGGATTTGGAATTGCCTGAGCTCATTTTTTAGTATTACTTTAAAGTATTACTTAAATAATCTTCTAGTGCTGAGACGATGTGAGCTGCTGAGTCACTGCTGCCTGGGAAGTACATGGAGGGCCCTTACCCCTGCCTTGGTTCCCACTATTGAGCTATTCTGGCTGAAGACTGCTGCCTCCCACAGGTTACGTTCACAGCTGCCTTGTTGTGCTTCAGTGCTATACTTCCCAGGACCCTAAAAGGCCAAAGCCGATTGGTATTCTGAGCAGAAGCAGAAAATACTCTCTGTATTAGTTTCCTGAGCCTGCCATAATAAATTACCACAAAGTTGGTGACTTAAAACAACAAAAATTCATTCTCTCACAATTCTGGAAGGCCAGAAGTCTCAAATCCTACAGGGTTGCCCTTCTTCCAGGGACTCTAGGAGAGAATCTTTGCTTCTTCCTGCTTCTGGTGGAAGCACAACTGTTCCTGGGTTTGTGGACCCAACACTCCAGTCTCTGCCTCTGTTTTCACACCTCTGTGTGCCTCTTCTCTGTGTGTCTCTTATGAGGATAGCTTGCCATTGGATTTGGAGCCCACCCAGATAATCCAGGATGATCTTATCTCAAGATCCTTAACTTAAGTACATCTGCAAAGACCTTTTTCCCAATTAAGTCACATTTGTAGTTTTCAAGAATTAACATGGCCATATCTTTTCAAGGAGTTGGAGGTCAACATTCAGCCCACTACGTTCTTATTTAACCATTTCTTACATATATATTTTTTCATCTGGGAACTAAAGTGGTCTCCTGGCCTTAGAGTTAAATAAAACACAAAAACAAACAAACAAAAAAATCTTCTTTAGTTTTAGTCCAAAAACCTTTTCTTCCCAGGCCCAGATGAGTCCCAAGCTGGTGGGAAAGATCAGTCCCTAAGATTGGTGTCTTCCCAGTTTCTTCACTCATCTCCACTAGTACTTTCTCACATCTCTTTCACCAAAATCCTCAAGGCATCAACTTTGGTGTTTCCTCACTGTCGGCCATCTGCCTAGACATGATGCTCTCCAGAGTGAACACAACTGAGACAAAGCCAGGATTCTCTCCATTCCCCCAACCCTCAACCACAGATGTATCCCTAAACCAAAATCTTAGTAACCGTTTCTGACCAAAATTAAACCACACTGAGAGGTTTTCACAAAATTAGTACTCGATAAGTATTTGTTGAATGAAGACATGAATAAACCATAAACTATTTCTCTCATAATTAAATCTTTATAATTTCTCTCACTGAACTACAGCCTATTGGGCAGGTGGGACATTTGTTGAATTGAATTGGACCAAACCTGAAAACAAAAATGAAATAATAAAATAAAATAAAATAAAATAAAATAAAATAAAATAAAATAAAATAAAATAAAATAAAATAAAATAAAATAAAATAAACATATTATGATGGTGCTCAGATATTATTCTGGATGCTGCCATGAGGGATTTTTTTAGGTGAGATTTACATGTAAATTGGTGGACTTCTAGTAAAGCAGATTGCTCTCCATAACATGAGTGGATCTCATTTAACCTACTAAAGGTGTGACTAGAACAAGAGGCAGAATGCTCCAAGCAAGGGGGAATTCTGCCAGCAGACTGCTTTAGGGTTTCATTTGCAATATTGGCTTTTCCTGGTTCAACAGCAGACTGCCTTTGGACTAAAACTGCAACTCTTTTCGCTGTCTCCAGCCTGCTGGCCTCCCCCATCAGATTTTAAAGTTGCCAAGCCTCCACAATTATGAGTGAATCCCTTAAAATAAATCTCTTCATATACACACACACACACACACACACACACACACACACATCACATTGGTTCTATTTCTCTGGAAAACTCTGACTAATACACCCATGCCATGCCAAGGGCCAAACACAAAAACAACTGATTTTTTTTAAACCTGACTCAAGATGATATGGCTCTGCTCATTATTGAGTTAAAAGGTTTGTATTCCTAGAAGTCATGTAATAATATTTGTTTTTTAGATCCCGCAATCTCAAAAAACATACTCAGTTCATTTAACCACATATATGCTTTATTATATTTAGGTTGTTGATTTGAAGTTTCCTCATGCCTATGGCTGATATCACTATCAAGTGTTATTAGCAGGGAAAAGAGGGCCCATTTTGGCTTTGCTCTCATTTGACAGTTCTCAAAGTGTGGTCTCCAAATACAGCATCAGCCTCACTAGGAACTTGTTAGAAATGCATTCTCTCAGGCCCAGCCAAGACCTACCGAATCAGGAACTCTCAAGTTAGGGCCCAGTAATTTCTTTTCACAAGCTCCCCAAGTGACTTTGATGTAGCCAAAGTTTGAGAATCACTGCTTTAAATACAGAAGAGTAAGACATCTCCCCAATGCCTTCAATTACAGAAAGTAAAGGTATTCTCCCAAATACTTCTTTTGATATGTAGGGTCCTTCTAGATTGGCTATTGAAAATAATTTTGGGAGATCCAGTCAAGATGGCAGGTTAGGTAAATGCCTCCTTCTGTGACTACATTAAAATTACCACTAAATTATACAACAATCAATCTGGAGAACCATCCAAAGACTAGCCAAACAGAAGTCCTATAACAAAGGATATAAAGAAGCCACCTTGAGATTGGTAGAAGGGGCAGAGATGCATAACAGGGTGGCCCCAGGGTGGCAGTCAAGAATCGGGAGGCATAACTCAGCTATAGAGGTCCCCCCTGAAGAGTGAGGGGTCACAGCCCCATACTAGGCTCCCCAGCCCAGAGTACCAGTGCTAGGAAGAGGAGCTCCCACAATATCTGGCTGTGAAAATCAGGGACTGTGGCTTGAGAGGTGCCAGAGACATATAGGGAGAGAATGAGTTGTGTGGCTGAATTCAGGTAGAGGGCTGAAGGGAAAGCCAACATTGTCTCTGTATTGAACCCTCCTCCTACACAACTGGCAGGCTGACACTCTCTTTCCTCTATTGACCCCTCCCCACACATGGCCAAATCTGAACTTTTACTGGCCTGGTAAATTCTACTCACTTCCTTTTGGTGACTTCCTGAGACTCCACTCCACCCAAATTATGCAACACCAGAGGCTTTATTGAGGCTGGCACGCAGTCAGTGTTGGCCCATGCTGCAGTCTTTCTTGGACAACTCTCTGGGGTCTGTGGACCCTAAATGGACAGCTCAGTGTGCTCTGAGACTTTTGCAGAGTGAACCCAGGCTCAGAACTGGGGTCAGAACTGAATCTGCATTAACTCATTGAGCACAACTTGACCCATGTTGGTGACTCCCTGGGGCCTTGCCTCACACAAATCCCAGGTGACTCAAAGCTCTTTCAGTAGCTGAGCCTTATGGACAGCTGGTAAGTGGCTGCAGGCCTCGGTTTGCAGGTAGCCTCTCCCATGCACCTCCACGACCAAAACAGGCAGCAACCAACCACGATTGCTTTGTAGCTCCTACAAGTTAACCCCAGACCAGTCACAGGCAGTGGTTGACTTTGGCCTGCACAGGAGCCCCTCTCAAGAGGCCCCAGAACTAGCACATCCAGTGGCCAACTTCAAACCGCAACACAGTGCCACCCAATTAGCTTCACAAGCGGCACACCCAAAGGGTGGTTTTGGTAGACATCAGAGCCCACTAGGGCAAATTCCGCTCTGTGGGGTCAGCCCCCATACAGCAGCTCATATACTGTGATCATGGCCTATTCCCACAGTCAGTCAGCCTGAGGGTCAATCCCACCACTGACATGCCAACAACAATCAAGGCTCAACTACAATAAGAGGGCACACACGACCCACTCAAGGGAAGTTCCTGGTGCATCTGGCTCAAGTGATGAGGAAGACTGCGCCAAGGGCTCCACAGACACCAACTACGTAAGGCCACCCTGCCAAGACTAGGAGACATTAAGAGATCTACCTAATACATAGAAACAAACACAGAGAGGCACTCAAAATGGAGAGACAAAGAAACATGTTCTAAATGAAAGAACAAGACAAAACTCCAGAAAAATAACTAAAGAAAAATAGAGACAAGCAGTTTACCAGATACAGAGTTTAAAACACTGGTTATAAGGATGCTTAAGAAACTTAGTGAGAACTTCAGTAAAGAGATAGCGAGCATAAAAAAGGACATGGAAACAAACAAACAACAAAAAACATCAGTCAGAAAAGAATACAATAACTGAAATGAAGAACACACTAGAAGGAATCAACAGCAGATTAGATGAAGCAGAGGATCAAATCAGAGATTTAGAAGACAAGGTAGCAGAAAACATCCAATCAAAACAGCCAAGAAAAAAGAAAAAAGAATTTAAAAAATTAGAATAGTTTAAGGGACCTCTAGGACAATACCAAGTACAATAACATTCGCATCATAGGAGTACCAGAGGAAAAAAGAGAGAACAGAGAAAAGATTGAGAACCTGTTTGAAGATATAATGACTGAAAACGTCCCTAACCTGGTGAAGGAAATAGACATACAAGTCCAGGAAGTGCAGAATCCCAAACAAGAGGAACCCAAAGAGGCCCACACCAAGACACATTATAATTAAAATGCCCAATGTTAAAGACAAAAAGAGACTCTTAAAAGCAGCAAGAGAAAGGCAGTTAGTTACCTCCAAGGGAGCTTCCATAAAACTATCAGCTGATTTTTCTGTAGGAATTTGCAGGCCAGAAGGGATTGGCAGGAAATAAATAAAGTGATAAAAAGCAAAGACGTACAACCAAGACTACTCTACCTAGCAAGGCTAACATTTAAAATTGAAGAAGAGATAGAGTTTTCTAGACAAGAAAAAGCTAAAGGAATTCATTAACACCAAATAGTATTATAATAAATGCTAAAGGGACTTCTCTAAGAAGGAAAAGGAGAATGGGGAGAACATAAATTAGTGCAGCCACTACGGAAAACAACATGGAAACTCCTCAAAAAATTAAAAATAGAACTATATTATGACCCAGCAATTCCACTTCTGAGTATTTATCCGAAGAAATCCAAAACACTAATTCGAAAAGATATATGCACCCCTATGTTCATTGTGACATATTTACAATAGCCAAGATAGGGAAGCAACCTGAGTGTCCATCAACAGATGAATAGATAAAGAAGAAGTGGTACATAAATACAGTGGAATATTACTTGACCATAAAAAGACCAAAATCTTGCCATTTGCAACAACGTGGATAGACCTAGAGGTATTAAGCTAAGTGAAATAAGTCAGAGAAAGACAAATACCATATGCTCTCACTTGTATGTGGAATCTAAAAACAAAACAAATAAAACAGAAATAGACTCATAGTTGTAGGGAATAAGCTAATAGTTGCCAGATGAGAGGCAGGTTGGGGTGGGGTGGAAAAGGTGAAAGGATTAAGAAGTACAAATTCGTAGTTACAAAATAGTCATGCGGATGTAAAGTAAAGCAAAGGGAATATAGTCAATAATATGGTAATAATTATGTATAGTGCGAGGTGGGTACTAGACTAAACAGGGGAATCATTTTGTTAATTATATAAATGTCTAACCACTATGCTGCACACCTGAAACTAATAAAAATAATACTGAACATCAACTCTAGTTGAAAAATTTTTTAAAGGAAGGGGAAAGATGAAGGAGAATAAAAGGTTCAAATTTCCATGTGTAAAACAAATAAGTCATGGAGACGTAATGCACAGCATAGGAAATACAGTCAATAATATTGTGATAGCGTAGTACAGTGTCAGATGGTTGCTGAATTTATCATGATGGTCACATCTTTAGGTATATAAATGTTGAATAACTATGGTGTATATCTGAAACTAAGACAATATTGTATGTTAGCTATATTTTTAATAAAAATCTTTAAAAAATAGAAATACATAGTCATCACTGTAAAAAAAGAAAACAATTTTGTATAACCAGAAATGCAGGTAGATTTAGAAAACAGTCCCAACCTGACTTTCATTACAACTCAGAAATTAGCAAATAGAAAACAAGCAAATTGTTATCAGTGCCTAACACTTACCCTCCACTTTAGTTAGACTCGACCCCTCTTCAGTCTTTCTGTGCCTTCCCTCATGTTTTATGCTATCACCTAAATGACCTGCCCTTTCTCTGATTTATCAATTCATGATTCAAGGCCCCCCTGAGGTCTCGTCTTCCTTGTGATTCTTTTCAGCTACATTGCTCTCTCCCTTTACCAAATACTTGGTTAGATTGCTGTATTTTCTTATTTAATTACTTCAAATTAGCATTAGATTGCATTGATGTGTATTTTTTTCTCCCCTCCTGGACCGCACCAAAGATTACAACCTCTGAAGGGAAGGGTGTACAACTTAGGTAGTTGTATATGCCTGTCTTAGTCAGCTGAGGCTGTTAAAACAAGACACCATAAAGTGGGAGGTTTATCAACAAAAGCAGGTTATTTCTCACAGTTCTAGAAGCTGGAAGTCTGAGATCGTGCTACTAGTATCGTCGGTTCTGATAAGAGCCCTCTTCTGGGTTGCAGTTGGCTGACTGCTGGTTGTGTCCTCACCTGATGAAAGAACTGGCCAGCATTTGGCCACACATAAGGGCACTAATCCGTCATGAGGGCTCTACCATCATGACCTAATTACCTCTCAAAGGCTCCACCATCTAACACTGTCATATTGGGGGTTAGATTTCAACATACAAATCTGGGGGGAGACATAAACATTCAGTCAATAACAATTCCCCATAGCACCTAGCACAATGTTAGTTGTTATCTAAACACATAGTAGATAAGCATAATTGAACTGAATTACAAAGAGTTGATATCATCAGTATTCTTGGTCTTTGAAAATTGCTAACAGATTCGGCTATCATGAAGAAGTCTCCATTCCTTGCCCTGCAGGAGTTACATTCTAGGAGAGGGCAACCAAATATACACAAATAAATATTAAAAACCAATCTGGGCCCTTGAGAGGTGCAGACAAAGTGCTACAGAAACAGAAATAATACACTGTCATCCAAACTATATCTTCAGTATCCAGAGTACTGATAGCACTCAGTAAATATTTCTGATGGATTAAATGATGTCCAGATTTTCTAGCTTTTGCAGTAACCAGAACAGAATGTGATACTTACTCAAGAAATGTTTGTGGAAAGAATGAATCAAGTCTCAAGCTAAACTTTAGACCCGAGACTCCAGTGCCCTCCTAGGCTCACGGGCCGGGAGCATGCCTTGCTATGTAGCGGGCACACCTGTTTCTAAAGTCTATGCACTAAGTTGAATTCATAGTAGGAATTTGCCTTTGCAGAGGGTGGGTCAGGAGTTTGTTCCTGTGCCGGAAGTCGGGCTTCTGTTGAGTGAGTACGTCATGTTTCTCTTGGAGGATAAACAATATGTTCTGCATTATCTGATAATTCTCAGGCATCTGCTCCATAAATTCTGCATCCCTGGGGAGCTGAATACTTCAGTTCCTACCAGAGGTTCCAAATTTGATATAGTAGAACTCGGGAGATGAAGCTCCTCATGCTCCATGCTAACATGGCTCACAAATCTGTCAACACAACTACCTTTTTCTGAGCTCCAGGACTGCTGAGAACTGCTGGGGCTGAATGAAGAACCTCTTCTTGAATGGGGAAGGAGACGTCCCTTACCCCACAGATTGGTGCTCCTTAGGAATAAAATGATTTACCTCCAAACTGGACAACTTCCTAGTATACTGGAAAGGACACTAGAATGAGGGCCAAGGGATAGTGGTTCTCAGCACTACCATTAGTCAACTGCATGGCTCTAGGCAGATCGAACTGTGGGCTTCAGTTCTTTCTGTGGAACAGATTATCTAGCTTACTGCTAAGATCTTTCTAGCTGAAACATTCTATTATTTATGATTTCACTGCGCTTTATGTCTATTTGATATCAATTTCTAGCCATCAAATAATATGCTTGCCTCAAAGTACCATGTCCACCTGAACGATACTTTTCCTACTTGCTCAAGTTTCTGGCTAATTTCTCATCATATGCTGCATTTTTCTAGAGATTTCTGGCAAATTCTAGTATCAGTCTATTTTTGTCTGGTTTATAAAGCCTATTAACTAATCTCTAGTTTACTTTATTTCAACTGCTCTATTTCAGAATCAGCCCTAATTACCCAGACTATGAAATCAAGGCTCTAAACAATATATAAAAGAATTTTCATAATTAGAACCATCTCATGGCTGGACTCACTAGAATTCAGAGAGGTCAGATCTATTGAAGCCCGAGTTGCTCAGACCTTGAGTTCTTCAAGGTCACCTGGCCCAGAATGGTTGGTATTTTTAGAAACTGGTATAGCGTTACTACTGAGAAATGTGAGAGTGTTAAAATTACTTTCAGCAGTATTTGTTGGCTGAACTGAACAATCGTGAAGCCTGTGTTTTGTTGTGATAACAATGTGAACAAAGTGTATAGGAGTATGGGATCTGATGCACTCAGATTTTAGTCATAGGCTTCTGGATGGAGCTGGTCTCAAACACCAAAATAATACACACCTCTCTTAGGAACTGTTGGTGCCTTGAGGCTTGCAGGGTCAGGGGTACAGGGTCCTCAGTCTAGGATATCAGGAGGACTCTTCCTTAAGGGACATAATAGCTGCAGAGGTGGCCACGCCAGTAGTGAGGAGGAAGGAAGTCCTGGTGCATCTGCTGGTCTCAGGGCTAAGTAAAACACATAGAGACGTGAGGGTGAGCGTCCAAAAGGCCACATTAAGAGTTCTTAGAGTAACATGCCATCAGGTCTCATAGAAAATCTCAGGCAACTTTAAAGATGATTCTTGGTTTGCTGAAGTTGTTTTGATTTTTCTGTTCTTTGTTTTAAAGCATCTTTCTGGAAATCAAAACTTCCCATTTTTAATCATATCAATGACTATCATCTGCTGAGAACCTATCACAGTCTAGACCCGTGATGTCTAATACAGTAGTTACATGAGACTATTTAAATTTAAATTAAATAAAATTAAAGATTCAGTTCCTCAGTCACACTAGCCACATCGCAAATACCCAGTATCTATGTATGACTAGCAGCCACCATATAAGATGGACAAAACAAGAAATTTTTATTATTGCAGAAAGTTCCATTAGACAGTGTGGTGGACACTCTCTAAACATCTTATGGGCCTTATTCTTAATCCTCACACCTCTCTACAGTAAGTATTATTACCTTACGATGCTGCTAAGAAAACCAAACCTCAGCAGGTTTCAGTGATTTGGCCAAGTTCACGTACAGAATAAGTGACAGAGGCAGGACACAATTTTAAGTTCTCTTTGTACCTACCGTGTTTCTTAATTATAGTTTCTCATCATGAAACCATTTTTAAAAAAATCTTTCAAAAGTACATTCACCAAAAAATAGAATTACCATTGAAAATTTAAGTAGACAGTCTGTCAAACTACCAAGTGAATGGTTAGGTTGTCAGATAAATGGCTTAGGAGCATCAGTATGTCTATGTGTAAATACACACTCTCTCACAGTTAGGTATAGTGATGCAAACCAGATTTGAAAGCTGTTACACTATACCTGATAGTTCATAGTCCAAGAAATGACACAGACATCCTTGAAGTCATCATTCCAATGAGCGCCCAAAGTCAACAAGCCTCCATCTGCCATCTGCCATTGGATATCACTCATAAGTGATAAGAAATCAACAGAAATTATGACTCCATCTTATAGAAAATCATGTTTTACCTAAAGCAGAAAGACTGTGTGTATAGTTCTAAAATGTACCTCAAGAAAGTGTTAAAAAACGAAAACAAAAAACTGAATAGAAAGATTCCAGACATGGGAAACTAAATTCATTAAAGAAATAGATAACCTCCAGGAGAAGGAAGAAAAAAAAATGAGAGCTTCTGCCAATGGAATGATGAAGGTGGGATTATGACCAGAGTAAGTGGTCTCTGAGTTTCTCAAGGCTAGGACCAAGCTTTGTCTTTTTTTATCTTCTACAGTACATTACATGTTCCTAGTATACAGTTGTTCATTAATCGTTTCTGAATTAAACCAAATGTAAGAATTTCCTGCCTATGCAAATCTTGATGAAGCAGTTAGAACAATGGACTACATGATATGATGTGGCATTTTGGTCCATTCTGGGGTAAAAGCAGCTTGGCTCTCCTTCAACATCCACAGCACACTTGTCTTTCAAACTGGGTTCGGTTTATGTGGTTAACACTTCTTGAGGTTTGCCCTCACAAGCTCACTGTGAGAAGACAAGCTTCACACTCCCCAGAGGTGCAGAACCTTCAAAGTCAGCAACGCTCAGCTCCACGGGAGTCCGTTTGTCCCACCTCAGAGGCCCAGACAATGGTCTGAGTACAAACTGTGAGTCCTTGAAGCTTGAGTGTCCGCACTGGAAGGCAATCTGGACAGAGATGACTCCAGCTCTACTCAGACAGAAAAGAGGACACCGTGTTTATGAAACAGGGAATGGGAAGCAAGCCAGAGGGCAGTGGAGGGAATGGAGTAGCCAAAGGGAAACACTCTGTCTTGCCAACTTTTTCTACCTCTAGGAAAACTGTCATCTACCTGTCAAGGTTACAGTGACAGGAGGCAGACCCTGCCTTACCACTGCATGCTGTAGATACCCATATGAATAGGACATTATCAGCCCTTGTGCCAAGCTCTGTGACTCACAACGGAACAAAACAGTGGCACGTGTTGGGTGGTTGTTAGCTTTCCAAAAGTCCAAATCCCAGAGCTGTGAGTTCCTGCTCTGAGTGTGGGCAGAAGAGTTTTACTGAGCTCTCTTTTTCTAAGAGGGTTGCCTCAGGTGACAGAAGAGTAACTGTATAATTTCTCCAAGCCAGAGAATGAGGCCCGTGCCTGGGGATTGGTCAAATAGTGATTTAACGGTTTCCTCTACCTTGGGCTAGACCCGGCACCGATGAAGAAGGATCAGTAGTGCTGAGAATCTTATAGGGATGAGAAGAAAGGGAAACTCTCTTAGCAACTCTTAGTCACCGCTAGTTTTTAAACTTCTCCATAGAGCGCTTTTGTGCCAGGTCGGCCCATTTAGAAAGCTGTCTGGTCCTGCCAGAAATAGTGCTGCAGTTCATTCATTTAACAAATATTGAGCCTCATTCCATAGTGTCTGGCTATGTGGGCCTATAGGAGCCCATAGCAGGACGCCTACACGATGCTGGCACTGGGGGCGGCGGGTGGAGAAGGCCCTCCTGAGAGAGATGTCTGAAATAAAATAGGCACAATTGCAGCAATTAGATAAAAAGTTAGGGAAGAGTGTTCCATACCATGGGCGTAGCATACGTAAAGGCCTAATAGGTGAGTGAGACTGTAAATATTTAGGATGAAAGAGGTTCACATAAAAGCGGGAGCAGTATGGATGCTGATGGAGCAATGGGAAGGGCCACATAAGCCCTGCAGCTCACATTAGCTGAGTGCTGGTACAAATCCTACTCCGGTGTTATGTGTATGATTTCGTTCACAGCAACCCTAGGAAGTAGTTACTATTATTTCCTCCAGTGTTAATGATAAGGAAACTGGCTTAGTGAATTTATATGACTTGCCCGTGATTGTCGTTCTGCAGTTAGTTAATGAGGGCCTCAGAATTTGAACCCAAGCGGTCTGTCACCAGAGCAATCCTCAGGGTTAAATGACATAATTAAGTGAGAGTTGTGGGATTATGGGTCACAACCAGATCTTAACCAAGCCCACTGAGCCACAATGCTTTATAATCTGATTAAAAGGATTACTAATTAATATTAGAATTTAATTATATAACTAACTCCTTTATTCCTTCAGTAATGAAGTCACCATATATTTATTGAATGTCTGCTGTGTAATAACACTATTGCAGACACTAGGAATTAACCAGTGAACAAAACATACAAACATTCTGCCTTCATACAATCTGCATTTCTAATGAGGAGAATCAGGCAGTTAACAAAATTAACAAGAATATAATAAACAGTTAGGGTTTCTTTCGATGAACAAAACTCTTTAATTTTAATATAAATATATCCATCTTTTATTCTATAATCAATTTAAGAATATTTTTCTGAACTTAAAGTCTAAAAGATATTTATTTTCTAGTGTGGTTATTTCCGAACATTTTATTTTTAAAAATGTGAAATCTACAGAAATATTGTAAGAACAATATAAAGGATATTAACATACTCCAGCTAGATTCATGAATTGTTAGTATTTTGCGATATATTAAAATTATTATTATTACTACTATTATTAGTTTACTGAACCATTTGGAAATAAGTTGCAGACATTAAACACTTTACCCTTAAACTGTTCAGTATGTGTTGCCCACATCCTTCTACATAACCACAATTCAACTGTAATATTTGAGAAATGTAACACTGACTCTATTTTATTATCCAATATGCATATTCTAATTTCTCTAATTGTATCAATAATGTCTTGTACATATGAATATATATATATTTGGTCTAGAGTCCAGTCAGGGATCACATATTGCATTTACTCGTCATGATCCTTTAGTCTTCTTAATCTAATACCCCAGCATCTTTGGGGTTTTTTTTTTTTTTTTACACTGACAATTTTTAAGAATCCAGGCCAGTTGCTTTGTAAAATGTCTGTACTTGGATTTTTCTGATCATTTCCTCTTCTCTAGACACAAACTAGTATTTGTTCGTAATCTTATTGGTAGTCACAGATCCCTGATAAAAGTTCCCGTCTCCTCCAGGACTTTTGTTAAAAAACTCAAGTTCTTTTTCAGTCATTGCATTAATTTAGGTACAGGGTAAGCTACTGTAACAAAGAGACTCTCAACTTTGAGGCTGAAACCAGATAGATTTAATTAATTTTTTCAATTTATTTGTTTTAAGTATAGTTGGTACACGATCTTATATTGGTTATATTAGTTTCAGGCATACAATATAGTGATTTGATAATTTTATACCTTACAATGTGATCATCCCACTAATGCTAGTAATCATCTGTCACCGCGTAAACTGATCACGATATTAGTGACTATATTTCCCTTCCCCTTTTCATTCTTCTCTCCCCCCACCCCGCCACCCCCCAATCTGGTAACCATCCCTTTGGTCTCTGTTTCCATGAGTCTGTTTTTCTTTTGTTTGTTTATTTGTTCGTTTTGTAGTTTTTAGATTCCACATATAAGTGAAATTATACGATATTTGTCTTTCTCTGCCTGACTTATTTCACTTGACATAATACCCTCCAGATCCATCCATGCTATCACAATGGCAAGATTTCATTCTTTTTCATTGCTGCATAATATTCAACTGTCTATATAAACCACATCTTTTTTATCCATTTATCTCTCAATGGACACCTAGGTCGCTTCCATATCTTGGCTATTGTAAATAATGCTGCAATGAGCATAAGGGTGCATATATCTTTTTTAATTAGTGTTTCAGATTTCTCTAGATAAATATCCAGAAGTGGAATTGCTGGGTCATATAGTATGCCTATTTTTGGTTTTTCAAGGAATTATCATACTATTTTCTATAAGGTCTGCAACAGTCTGCAATTCCACCAACAGAGCACAAGGGTTCTCTTTTCTCCACATCCTTGCCAGCAGATGCTATTGGTTAACTTTTTGATAATAGCCATTCTAACTAGTATGAAGTGGTATCTCATTGTGGTTTTGATTTTCCTTTCCCTGATGATTAGTGATGTTGAGCATCTTTTCACATGTCTATTGGCCATCTGTATGTCCTCTTTGAGGAAATGTCTTTTTATATCCTCTGCCCATTTTTGATGGGATTTTTTGTTATTGTTATTTTGTTATTGTTGTTTTTGAGTTGTATAAGTTTATTATATATTTTGAATATCAACTCCTTATTGGATATAGCATTTGCAAGTATACTCTCCCTTTTGGTAGGTTGACTTTCTGTTTTGTTGAAGGTTTCTTTCACTGTACAGAAGCGTTTTAGTTTGATATAGTCCCATTTGTTTATTTTTCCTGCTGTTTCCCTTACTTGCAGGGGACCTGTCCAAAAAGACATTACTCAGACTGATGTCAGATAGTTTACTCCTATGTTTCCTTCTAGGAGTTTTATGGTTTCAGGCCTTACATTTAAGTCTTTAACTCATTTTGAGTTCATTTTTGTATATAGTTTAAGAGAATAGTCCAGTTTCATTTTTTTGAAACTGCCCAGTTTCTGTCCAGTTTTCCAGTACCACTTTTTGAAAAGACTGTCATTACTCTAGTGTATATTTTTACCTTCATTGTCATATGTTAATTGACCATATAAGTGAAGGTTTATTCTGGGCTTTCAATTCTGTTCCATTGATCTATGTGTCTGTTTTTGCACCAGAAGCATACTGTGTTGATTATTATCACTTTGTAGTACAGTCTGAGATCAGAGAGCATGATCTCCAACTTTGTCCTTTTTTTCTCAAGATTGCTGTGGCTATTTTGTGGTTCCATTCACATTTTAGGATTATTTGTTCTAGTTCTGAGAAGAATGACATTGGTATTTTGATGGAATTGCATTGAATCTGTAAATTGCTTTGGGTAGTATGGTCCTTTTAACAATATTAATACTTCCTATCCATGAGCACAATATATCCTTCCATTTATTTGTGTTCGTTTTCATTTCTTTCATCAGTGTCTTATAGTTTTCATAGTAGAGGTCTTTCACTTCCTCGATTAAGTTTATTTCTAGGTATTTTATCCTTTTTGATGCAATTGTGAATAGGATTGTTTTCTTCATTTCTCCTTCTGATTGTTTCTTATTACAGAAATGTGACAGATTTCTGTATATTAATTTTGTATCCTGAAACCTTACTAAATTCTTTTAATTTTATTAATTTTTGGTGGATTCTTCAGTGTTTTATATATGGGTATGATATACATATAGTATCATGTCATCTGCAATTAGTGACAGTTTTGCTTCTTCCTTTTCTATTCAGAGGCATTTTATGCTATTTTTATTTTTATTTTTTTGTCTGCTGTGGCTAGGACTTCCAGTACTATGTTGCATAATAGTGGTGAAAGTAGGCATCCTTATCTTATTCCTGATCTTAAAGTAAAATTTTTCAGTTTTTCACCATTGAGTATGATGTTAGCTTGGGCTTGTCATAGATAGCCTCTATCAAGTTGAGGTAAGATCTTTCTATACCCATTTTGTTGAGAGTTTTTAGCATAGATATTGAATTTTGTCAAATGCTTTTTCTGCATCTATCAAGATAATCATGTAATTTTTACCCTTGGTTTTGTCAATGTGATGAATCACATTAATATTTCTGTGGATGTTGAACCACCCTTGCATCACTAGTATAAATCCCACTTGATCATGGCATATAATCCTTTTAATAAACTGTTGAATTTGGTTTGCCAGTATTTTGTTGAGAATTTTGGCACCTATGTTCATCAGGGATATTGGCCTGTCATTCTTTTTCTTTGTAGTGTCTTTGGTTTTGGAATCATGGTAATGTTGGCCTCATAGAATTAGTTTGGAAGTGTTCCTTCCTCTTCAATTTTTTGGAATAGTTTAAGAAGTATAGGTCTAATTCTTTTTTTAATATTTGGTAGAATTAACTTGTAAAGCTGACTGGTCCTGAGCTTTTGTTTGTAACCACATCTGGAAAGTCTTTGCTGTATATGACAATACTCGCAGGTTCCAAGAATTGGGACATGAATATCTTAGGAGGCATTTTCAGTCTACTACAGGGGCTGTGCTTAAATAAGGACATGACATATTAGGAGGCATTTTCATCATCTATATACAGACACTCAACTATAAATTATTCTAATGAAGGATAGAGCTGGCTGATTAATTCTTTTATCCATCTTATATCTGAAAATATCTTCATTTTACCTTCACTCTTTAATGATTCTTTTACTAAGCACAGAATTTTGTTTACTATTATATCACCTCAATACTTTAAAATACTACTTCATTGTCATCTATTGTAGCAGATAAGAATTATGCTCCATGCTCAGTTCTTTGTGGGTTTCTGGCACATTGTTAATTTCTCTCTGTGCCAATTAGAACATGGTGATGCAACACTTCTTAAAATACCTTCAGAGTTTCCTTAACACTTCTGACCCTCATTCTTCTATCTTTGGTGCTTACGATCTGTCAGGAAAACCACTCACAAACACCTGCTGACCAACAAAATTCTTGGAAGCTTTCAGATTTTAGAGATATTGAAGTGCGAGAAAATTCACATCATAGAATTGATTTTTAAGAAGTGGTAGTTGTTGGTTTGTAGTCCTATTCAGAATAAGATCTTTAACAGCACCCAAGACATTTTAACTCAGAGTGAAAGGGGAGGCATGCTAGAATTTCCACTGCTCTGCCTTAAGGAGGACATGTGATGCTGAAGAGCACTGGCTGAAAAACTACTTCATAGTAAAGTCACCTTGGACAAACTAATTAAGCTCTCTGTACCTCAATACACTTCTCTCATGGGGTTGTGAGAAAGCTAAATGAGTTACTAGGTGTAAAGCACCTAGAACCAAGCATGCAAGTATTCATGATTTTCCTTCTTCCCAATCCTACACTTATTTAATTGTCCATTTGAAGTTCTCTTGTTTCTAACTTCTTTTGGCTGGTAGGGAAGATCCTCACCTCAGCCCCTAGTTTCCAGCTGTAAGCTTGGCTCAGGGCCGCTACCCCCTTCCCCCCACCCTCACCCCTCAAGCTCAGAGAGGGCTTGCTTTTTCTAGCAGTGTCTCAGCTCTGGCCACAGTGTCCATTTCCAGGGCCAGAGCCTGTCCTTTCAGCCCCGTTCCCTGCTCCACTTCCCACACATAGAAATGTTTGTCTGGTCTGAGCTCAGCTATGTCTTTTTGGTTTTCTCTTTTTTATAATTTACCAATGTTAAAAGATAAATCAAGGCACCTTAAAATTTTTAAGAGTTTATTTGAGCAAAATTGTCTCAGCAACAAATGGTTAGGAGCACTCCACTGAAAGAAGTTAGGGGAGGGATTTTATAGAGAAAAGGTAGAAGCAAACAAGGAAATCAGTTCATTGGCTGTAGCATAAGTGTTTGCCTTATTTGGAAAAGACTACTTGATTGTTTGTGATTGGCCGTCCTTAGGTATTGATTTCTTAACCTTGAGGCATTCACAGGCTTAGGTTTTGTTTTGCTTACATAGGCGGCTAAGGTATTAGAGTTGCCTCAGTAATGGCCTCCTTGTTCAATTAAAACCAGTATTTTCCATATCTTCTGAGGCGCTGATTAAAGCATGGATTCCTTATATCACCTTGGCTGGAGTTTCCAGTCATGTTTACAGGCAGCTATCTCCTTCACTAAGGCTCATGTCTTATTCATCTTGATATCTAGCCTAGTACCTGACGCAGCCTGCAGCATGGTGGAACTCAAAAAAATGATTAGATCGATAAAACAATCATTTTTATTTCAAAAGTTATCTCAGCGCCATTTTTTGAGGTTTGTTTTCATTTTGTTTAATTTGGGACTCTAAGTTTCTGTTTTTGTCCTTTGCTATGAGACTTAGAGTCTGGGTCACAAATTGTTTTTTTTTTTAAGCCAGTGTGTTTTTAAATTTTTGAAATAGTTTCAAATCTATAGAAAAGTTGCAAGAGCAATATAAAGAACCCTAGCTTCTCCTTCTCTTAGAGTCCCCCTTTATTACACTGTCTCAATCCTCCTCCCCTCCCCTTCTCCATGTATATGTACATGTGTACACACACACACACACACAGATGCTGACATGATGCCCCATCACCCCTAAATACTAGTGTGTAATTCCTAAAAACAAAGACACTCTTTTATCACCACCACCTTGTAACCCTCCCAATTAGAAAATCAACATTGTGACAACACAAGCATCTAATCTATAGACTCCACTCACATTTTTCTAGTTGGCCAAACAACTTTTTTTTTCCCCTCTCTGGTATAAAATTCTAATCAGAAAGTGGTGCTGTATTTAGTTGTCACGTGTTTTGGTCCTTTGGGGCTGCTATAACAAAATACCATAGACTAGGTCGTTTATAGACGACATTAATTTTTTAGAGTTCTAGAGGCTGAAAGTTCGAGGTCAGGATGCCAGTGTGGTTGGGTTAGGGCCCTTTTCTGGGCCACAGCTTTCTTATTGGATGTTCACATAGGTGAGATAAAAATCATTTCCCTTTACTCTTCTGAGTTGATGGCTGAGAACACCCCATAAAGTAAAAGAGCTTAATAGGAGAAAATAATTATGTATTGTAGGGGAGAAAAAACTTTCCCCTACCCTTCTCATTGCTCTAATAATTAAACTAACATAAGACAGGTTAACAGGAGAAAAACAAATTTAATTTTGTACTGTGACTGTAAAAAGAAAAAAAGTTGGCTAAGTTTTCCTTCAGTAAAACTGTTTTACTGGGGAAAAAAAGAAAGGAATGCAGTTTGGTGCATGTAGCCATGGTGAGCCATGTGCAAGTGATGCAGGGCAGGGGGAAACCTCCCGAGTGGGGACTCAAGCCCAGCACCAAGAGGGGGTCTTTGGCTTCATGCAGGAAAGAACTGAAGAGCGAGCCAGAATTAAAGTCACAGGAACATTTATTAGGGAAAGAATAACACTCCGTAGACAGAGACGATCTCCTCTCAGAGTCAGAGAATGAGACCTCTGGTGTTTGAGGAATTGGATTTATATCTGTTCCTTAGTTTCTGTAGAAAATTACTGATTGTGGGAAGTAAAAAATGGAAGGAAATGTCAGTTTATCTTTCCTATACAAGGCAGAGCTTGAGGTTTTTGTCTTCCCTTTATGGTATGCATAAACGTTAATCTATGGGCAAATAGCTGTTATCTCCCTAGAAATCTCCCTAGAAATCTTCCTTTCTTCTGTAAGTTCCTCATAGTCTGGTCACATGGCTGATTAGCTCAGTTTCATATCTAACAGCATGTAGCAGGCTCTGAATTCCACTTTGCTTAATGTTTTAGTCAATTCGTGTAGCTCTCATGCCTCTTTCCTATATCACAAGGCCCTGGGGAAACAAAAGAGAGAAAGTTTTTACACAGAGGAGAAGTTGGGGTGCTATTATAACCTTAGCCTTCTTCCACAGGCCTGGGCTGTCGTGACTGACATAGGTCACGAGAGCTCTTCCTACAGGACCTCTCAATTCCCGTCCTGGTTAAAGACTGTCACCAATTTTGACAGTACAAGTGGGAGCCCCACAGAGACATCGGAGGCTCCTTGACAGTCAGGCAATTGTGGTTCAGATGCCATCCTGAGCTAAGAAGAAGGGTTTAGGGGTCTGGGGCTTCAAAAGGAAAGAAAACGGTTCACAGGAATATGGGAAGAGCAAATGTTTGGTAAAGAGATGCTGGCCATGCCCTGCAGAAACAATAGGACACAGAGGAATTTGGACAAACAGGGCCTGCTGAGCGCCCTCTCCTCTTGCCCACCACACCTAGCCCATACTCTTTGTAGTTATTTCTGGTGATAGTTCTCTTCTTGGATCAGGCCCTCTATCTAAATTCTTTTAGGTAGTTAAAGGGGAGGTAAAAGCTCTTTCTGAGTCTTTTGGGTCTTGATTGTCTTCAGCTCATAATAATCTGCGTGCCAAAGTGGTATATTCTGGGGAGACTTGCTCTGAACCCCTTCAGTGTGTAAATTTGGGAGCCCCACAATGATATGAGACTCAAAAGACAGTTCATGCTGAGCTAAAGAAAGCCATAGGAGTCTGGGCTTCAAAGTGAGGAAGGCAATTCACAGGAAGGAGAGAGTAGAAAATGTTTGGTAAACATAGGTTGTTCTGCTGTGCCAGTAAGTCTCTCAGGTGAAAAAGTTTTTTTGCTAGTAATAGCTCTCTTCCTGGTACAGGCCCCCTCCCTAATATAAATTTCCTTTATAAATGTAGCTTTCTAGTACAAGAAGTTAACTTCTACTCTGTTTTCAGAGCTTCTCCTGTGTCTACAGTATCTCAAAATAATCAGCTCAAAATAATTTTTATGCTAAAGGCATATTTGGGGTGGCATATCTGTTACCCTTTACTTACATGGTGGAAGGGCAAGGGAGAACTCTCTGGCTTCTTTTATGAGAACATTAATCTTATGAACTAGTCACCTCCCAAAGACCCCACCTCCTAATACCATCACACTGGGGGGCCAGGATTTCCACATATCAGTTTGAAGACGGCACAAACATTCAGTCCACAGTGTCATATTGCATTAGTTTTTTTCAATCTGAAACAGCTCCCAAGTTTTGTTCTCTCAATCCTCGACTGGCTTTTTCTTCTTTAAGATGGTCCTCAATCTGAGTACTTCCAACACATCCCCTGACCAGGCTCAAGACACACATGCATGGCAGGAATCCCATGGGATTGCTGTGGTTCCTGTCTCAGCTCATCACATCAAGAGGGACACGATGCTGGCCCAGTCCACTGTCGGTCATGTTAACCTCGATTATCTGGTCAAGTTGATGACTGCCAGGTTTCTTTAAAATAAAATAAAATTTTAAAAAATCACCATTTTCCGGGGGTGGCTCCAGAAAAAGGGGGTGTAGTGGTTAGCATATCTGCTTTACACACAGAAAGTCCTGGATTTGTGCCCCAGGTGGAGCCACGGACCACACCCCGCGTGCGCCAGGCCCTGGGTGCAAGCCGCAAGCGTGTGAGAGGAGACGCCCCACCTTGAGAGATCCAGTTCTTAACGGGAAAGAAACGGCAACATTCATAGATCAGGGGTTGAAGTCGAGTGGGTGGGGAGGAGGAATTAAAGAGGAAAAAAAAAATCACCATTTTCCATTTGTGTTTGCTTAGCATTTTGTGAGATTGCTCAATATTGCATCCATATTCTCATTAAACCTCCCCCTCCATTCCCACCACTGAAGGGGAACAGAATAGGACACCCCAAAATATGCCTCTTTGGCATAAAGATTATCTTGCTGATTATTTTGAAGAAACAGCAGGCACAGGAATAGCTCTGAAAACCCAGTAGAGGTTCCCCTTTTGTAAGGGACACTTATATTTATAAAGAAAATCTCCATTTATATGGACGTATTCCTCTCTGTACCAGGAAGAGAAGGTAGGCTCTAAATCACAAGAAACTCTCATCAGTGAAGAAGATACCTACTCAAATCTGCATAACAACCTTACCCTTGTTTACTGCGCTTTTCCAGACAACCTCCTATAACTGGCCCTCCTCCCTCTCCACCACCCAACATTTTTCTTTGTCTTTAGCTGGAGATGATATTTAAAGTGGTGTCTTGGGCCATTTCCTTGTCTTTAGCTGGAGATGATATTTAAAGTGGTGTCTTGAGCCATTTCTTGGGTCTTTCCCATGTATATGGGAGGTATACATGTTATTAAACTTCAGTTTGTTTTTCTCTTATTGATTTGTCTTTTATTCCAGAGAAGTCTCAGCCAAGAACCTTAGAAGGGTAGAGGGAGTTTTTTTTTAATCCCCTACACATTAACTTCAGCATCCACTGATGACCCCTGGCTGTATCAGCTGCCACTACGATGGTTGACAAAGAGTGATTCTCTAATTCCATCACTTCTACATTTATTAAATAATAGTCCACTGTAAGAAATAGCTCTTACTTCTCTCTCATTTATTTTGTGGAAGAAAAACAGCAAATTGGAGTTGATATCGTTAAGAGAACAAGTTCAAAAATGAAGCCGGGAAGCCTCTGGGAAGCTGAGCTAAATCATACCATCCACGTGAAATGGAACTTTTGAACCAGGCTAAACTACAGTGGCTACATCATGATACTGTTCCTGGATCTGGCTGCGCAACACTGAACTCTCTATTAAAATATAATTTTTTCACCTAGCAACAGACATAAACAAATAATTATGTATAGCATAGTATAAGTCTGCTCTTTCAAAGCAACTTATGTAATTCTTTTGAAAGCCCTCTTTTTCCATCTTTATAAACTCTCTTCTCTCTTGGAACACAGTTGGGGTTTCTATCCAAATCTGGGTCTCCCGGATTGCAATTCCTAAAAAAATACCCTTGCAGTTCTTGGTCAAAATTGATTGACATTACATGGTGTCAGAAGTGGAATCCAGGCTTACCTTTCCTCCCACACCTCCGTGGATTTGAGTAAAGTACCCATAAGAGTCTATTGCCCTGGGTCGTCTCCCCAGTGGTCCCAGATCATTGTGGTTAGTCCTCCTGGATCGGAACTTCCCACCTTGGCTGAGGTTCAGGCTCTATATGAGTGTTGCTCGATTTTTGTCTACGGGACTCAAAATGCCCATCTGATGAGTAATTACTCTTTTGAAAAATGCAAAGTTCACTTTATAAGGGAACGGGCTGCTGAACAGTCATCTTCTCAATCTCCTGTTTGATTTATGTAGGAAAATGATAAGCCTACATCCTGCAACTTTCTATCACACTGGACCCTAACTACCCTGGGTGATTTACAATTAAACTAGCCAACTTGGGTCTCCTTTGAAATCCTCAAGTCAGTCTATTTGTGCAGCCAATTAGAAAAAGACGACAAAACCGAACAACCTAAAATATACTGAATGGGAGGCATATTTTAATTGGCATTTTGAGGCCTCTAAATGTATAAGTGATTCAAAAATTGCTTCCCTCTAAGACACGAATTCTAAATTAATCAAAGCAAATTCTGAGTTGTCTCAGAGACTTGCCAAACTTGAAGAAATGTCTAAATGTACTAATATCTCATTATCTTACCCTCTACTCCTTTGCCGCCTGCCTGTCCTCCCCTTCTTTGCCCTTTACTCACTGAACTCCCTTTTTATAGTGATAAAACTGATGCTCCATTAGACTTCCCTGCTCTTACTGCTCCATTTAAAGTTAAACCATCAGATGGGCCTGGTCCATGACAGCCACTTCTAATGTCCAATGGATTAAAGCTGAGTTCTGAGCCATTACTAAAGATTTCTCTAATTTCAAAGAGAATCCCATTGGGTTTTCTAGAGAATTTCTGCTCACTCTCCAAACATATAAACTAGGGTTCTCTAACCTCTGTCAACTTATTTATATGCTTACAGGAGAAGGACATCCCAGAAAATGCTTAAACAAGGTAGGATGGCAAAATCCTATGAGAGACTTTCCCATCTAGGACAAAAGGCCATGAACAAAGCCTCGAAGCTGGCTAAATGGCTTCATGAAAGGGTACCTGAGGCTTTTCCTCAAATTATTAATTGGAAGAAAATTTTAAAATGTGTTCAAATACCCAGTGAAACTTTTTGATTATTACAATAGATTTGAACAAGTTTTTAAACAGTATTCCAGCGTAGATGAAGTCAATGATGGCACCTCAATGTTTTCAATTCAATTTTTGTGGAGGTTTTTTTACAACACGTAAAAAAAAAATTACAGCTTAATTGGGGTGTTACTGGAGAGTGGGGATCCTCTCCCAGCGCGTCATCCAGGTTCTTGATGTCTCAAACAAAGAATTGAGCAAGACACCGAAATACAGCAGAAAAGAAAGCTTTCTTAGAAGGGAAAGTACACTTTCAGACATGGAAGGGAGCCTGAGCAAGAGAAGCATGACTCAAAAGGCCTGGTAACAAAGCCTTTGGGGTTTTTACCCCTATTTGCTGTGGGTGGTTACTTTTCTTAAACTGACAGGATTCAGTGACTCATCATTTGCTTTCTGCACATGTTCGTTCCCAGAATTCAGTCTGTTATAATGATATTCACTTACGGGCATATGCATCATATTATAATGGTGGTATAACGAGGCTCAGGTGAATTAAAAGTTGTTGGGGGTCTTCATTGTGCAGGTGTGAGTGACTGGCTTAAATTGGTAATCTAATTCTCTGCTTACTTGTTTCTTTCTATGAGTTACTCTTAACCTAAAAATACCTTCTGACTTGCTTAATTGTGGGCAGATTAGGGCGGACCCCTTCTAGGATAGGATGACCTTAATGTCTTTGCAAGCAGACCTGAAACCCCCTAACTAACTTTTCTGCCTAACTCTTCTCTAAGAGCTATAAACTCCCTTATTATTAGTATGGATGTTGAGGGACGGGAGGTCTCTTCTTCTGTATCTGCTTCCTGCGAGAAGGGCCATTGTTTCTGCCTACTGGGGTTTCATGGACTTCTTTCCCCCTCTGCCTCAGTCAGGGAGACATCTTGAGTTTCCCGCTGAAGTGCAGCCTCAGTCCCTACACAAGGGAAAGAAGATACAAACTTGTTATTTAAATTATATATCTATTAATTTCTATTATTGATTTGCTTATTAAGCGAGTAAACGGAAACAGGCTTCGTTAATATATTTCTTAAAGAGTAAAAAAAGGCCTTTGGCCTAAAGTTCCCTCCCCTCTCAGACTCTAAGGGCCTTGTCTGGCCTAATACTATTTCTGCTAACAATGAGCAGATGACCCTTATCAATAGCCAGAGGATCTGAGTCACCAGTTTTGGGACAATTATCGGGATTTGAGGGAGAGAGCCTTTTTCCCAAAGAAAGGAAGAAAACTTAACTAGGTTTACTGAAAAGATTAAGAATTCTGCAAGAGATGTCCCTTTTATTTCCTGCTAAAAGATTAAGAATTTTACAAGTGATGTCCCATATCAGGGGCACCATGCAAACCCACGATTTAGAAAATTATGCTGAGCAGCTCTCCTTTAATATCCAAAAAGATATTAAAAAGAAAGGTATAGACTCCTAAATCCCCTAAATTCAGTCAACTCAAGTAATAAGACTACAGTTACCATAATTGACAGCTAAATCTTCCTTTCAAGATCCCCAAGGCAAACTACCACTCGAAGGACCTTGTAATTATTGTAAAAAGCCTGGACATGGAGGGAAAAATAATTGTGTTTAAAACTCAAAAGGCAATTATAAGGCCAACAGCTCATAAAATTTACAAATCTTCCTCAAGGATCCCAACCTAAACTTTCTCAGCAATAAGACTGCTTCAAGGATCAAAAGGGAATTTTTTCCATGCTCCTAATTCTTTAAGAGAAACTTATCTAATTCTTAGGAATGAGGTAAGGAAGGCCGTAGTAGATACCAGAACCACCTTATCAGTTCTTAACCCCACCGGCCTTACCATTCCCCCTCCTTGGAGTACTAAAACCATATCAATGGTGAGAGTTTGCAATCAACCCACGACTAGCTCTAAATCTCTTTTAATTTCTTTTCAACTTGGACCTATTCAAGAAACCCACTGATTTCTTTTGGTTTCTTCTGACCCTATTCATCTCCTAGGATGAGACTTTTTTGAATCTTTGAAATCCCATGTTTCCTTCTCTCAAAAGGGAAAATATTCTTATATTTTGAGTTTTTAAATAATGATCCTCAAGAGGACTCACGCATAGTTCCTTTGAGAACTAACGACTGAGGAACTAGGGTATCTGAAGAAAAACTTCCATTCGATAATATTCAAATTAAATATTTAGTTACTAATAAATGTCTCATCTTGGATTCTGATAGAATCCAGGGCACTTGGAATTTTCCTATCCCCAAGACTAAAAGGCAACAGAGGGAATACATAGGTTTGGGTACATATTGTAGAAATTGGATTTCTAATTTTTTGTCATAGCTCAATAATTATACTCTCTTCTCAAGACTGACCAGTCAGTCCCCCACATGAACAGAGGAATCCCAGAAAGCTTACAGTGAAATAAAAGGCAGTCCTTATGATCTGCCTGCTTTAGGACCTCTTAATTAATTATTACCTCTTAATTACCTTTTCCCTTTCTATCCATGAAAGAGAGGGAAATGCCTTATGTGTCTCGACCCAACAACATGGAAACCAACATAGGCCCATCGGATACTGTAGTCAACAACTGGATCTGGTAGCCAAAAGTCTCCCTTCCTGTATTAAGGCCACTGCCAATTTACTATAGCATATACAAGAGATAATAATGGGCTCTCCACTCTTTATGAATGAGTGCGGTTAGCTTTCATCACACTCAGCACTTGTTTGCTAGCCAACTAACCTCCTATGAACTTCTTTCATCGTCTTCAGCTAATGTGACTACTGTTCACTGTAATATTCTGAACCTGTTGTAGTCGCCAGCCCCCGAGAGACACATGGACCGCCAGAAATCAGTGAGTTATAGGAAACATGCTCTTTATTCAGCCAGCTGGGTCTGCCAGGGGTACACAGACCCCAAATTAAGCAGCCCCGAAATGTAGAGAGGTACAGGGTTTTTAAGCCTTAAATCCCATTCCTCCTTCTGTCTTAAACACAAAGGTCTATTTTTCTCTTATTCACTACCTGTCAACCCACAGGTCGGTTGTGCAAGCGGGGGTACAGAAGCAGAAAGCTTATTATTAGAGTGTTATGTCCCCATGGGCGATAGCCTATGTTCCCATGGGCGATAGCCAAGCAGTAATTTTCCAGCCAGCACAAATCCTTCTACTCTCTTTCCTCTACCCTCCGACTAAAACCCTCACAACTACCTGATATTAACAGACTGAATACTAACTTTTTGAACTGATTTACAGGAAACGCCTCTCAAAAATGCTGAATTAGTTTGATTTATTGATGGTTCTTATCTAAAAGACAAAGCAGACCACTATCAAGCAGCTTAGGCAATTGTTGCTCTAAATGAAACCACTGGGGCCGGTCCAATGCTTCAGGCAACTGCTGCTCACATAGCAGAGCTCTATGCATTAATTTGAGCATGCAATATGGCCAAAGGTAAAACTGCTAACATTTATAACCACATTAGGTACCCTTTGGTGTTGCCCAAGACTTTGATATGCCCTGGAAACAGAAAGGATTCTTGACTTCTTCCGGACAAAAGCTAAAAAAAAAATTCTTCTGTTTTAGAACTCTTAGAAGCTATTCAATTACTTAAATCTTTAGTAATCACAAAACTTTCTGGACATTCAATAGCAAACATGGAGGAAAGTAAAAGTAATCATTTGGGTGACACTGCTGCTAAGTTAACAACATTAAAACAATCACAGCCCCTAATGGAAGCACCTATCCTACCAGCTGAAGCAACTGGAGATTTAAAAGATAACATGGTGAAAGTATAGATTTTAGCTGTTTGACAAAATAGAAAGAAATGGTTACGAAGAGGTTGTAAATTTGACCCAAAAGAAACTTATAGATCGGTCCACATGACCAGCCATTCCTCCATGACTGCATACAACATCATATATTACAATACATACATGATTTAAGTCACTGGAATAATGACAAAACGTTACTATGGGGAAAAGAAAACAAGCCATCTCTAAAGGTAGATTCTCAAGTATACTAAAAATGCCAAATTTGCCCAAAATGCAACCCTGGAAAACCCATCCACACCTCTATGGGACATTTTCTCTGCCTTTAGGAACTTTAGTTCTGGCAAATGAACTTTATTCAGTTGGCCCCTTCTCAAGGATACGGATCCATGCTAGTAATGGTTCGTATGTTTTCTCATTGGATGGAAGCATCCTCAGCCTCAACGATAAGTAAAATACACTTAGAAAAGACCTTCCCTACTGGGGGAATCCCCTCAGAGCTCCAGAGCCACTGGGGAGAATTCATTTCATAGGATAAATAGTACAATCTGTTTGTAAGATCTGGCCAGTTTTGCAACATTTCCTTTTTATTATCTCCAGCCCTCCAGTCTCGTAGAACAGATGCACTGGATAATCAAAACAATTGGCAAAACTCATAGAATCTTTTAATCTGTACTGGCTTAAGGCTCTTCTCTTGATATTAGTCAACCTAAGATCTACTCCCTTTGGCAAACATATTGTCTCCTTTTGAAATTATTACTGGCAAATCCATGAAATTAGATCAAGGAATGTAAGAACCTGCACTGCTGAAATAAGACCTCCTGATCTGCTGAAAAGAATTTATAAGGGACCTTCAGACCAACTCACAGTTCTCAAAGCAATCATTCCATAGCATGCTCCTAGGAGAAGATCTACTTCATGTTCTCCAACCCAGAGATTATGTATATTGGAAATGCCATCTCCATAAAGATGCCCTTCAACCCCGATGGAAAGGGCCACATCAGGTATAACTAACTAACCCTTGTGCTATTAAACTTAAAGATAGGTTTTAAATTAAATTAGTTGGGATAGCATCAGTTAATAACATTATATAAATTTCAGGTATACAACTTATAATACAACATCTGTGTACTCTATTGTGTGCTCAACACTCGAAGTCTAGTCTCCTTCTGTCAGCATATATTTGACCCCTTTTACCCTCTTTGTCTTTCCCCTACCCTCCCTCCTTCCTGGTAACCACCATTCTGTTGTCTGTATCTATGAGCTTGTTTGATTTGTCCGTTCGTTGCTTGTTGTTTTGTATCCCACATATCAGTGCAATGGTATGGCTCTTGTCCTTTTCCCTCTGATTTATTTCACTAAACAGAACACTCTCAAGATCCATCCGTGTTGTCACAAATGGCAATATTTCATTTTCTTTATGGCTGAGTAATATTCCATTTATATACGTACCACACCTCCTTTATCTAATCATTCATTGAAGAACACAAGTTGTTTTTATGTCTCGGCTATTATAAATAATGATGCAGTGAACATAGGGTTACATATATCTTTATAAATAAGTGCTTTCAAATTTTGGGGGTAGATACCCAGAATCAGAATTCCTCCATACTCTTTTCCTTAGTGTCTGCACCAATTTACATTCTCACTAGTAGTGTACCAGAGTCTCCTTTTTTCTACATTCTTTCCAGCAGTTTTTTTTATTTTTTGTCTTATTGATAATAGTCATTATAGTAGGTATGAGGTGATATCTCATTATTGTTTTTTATTTGTATTTCTCTTATAACTAGTGATGGTGAACATCTCTTCATATATCTGTTGGCCATCTGTTGGTCTTCCTTAGAAAAATATCCATTCAAGTCTTCTGCCCATTTTTTAATCAAACCATTTGGGTTTTTTCATTGCTGTTGTTAAGTTGTATAAGCCTTAAATATTTTGGATATTACTCCTTTATTGAAGGAATCATTTACAAATATCTTCTCCCAGTAACTTGGTTGCCACTTTGGTTCATTGATAGTTTCTTTTGCTGTGCAGAAGCTGAAAACTACAAGACATTATTAAAAGAAATTGAAGAAAACATAAAGAAATGGAAAGATATTTCAAGTTCATAGGTTGGAAGAATTAACATTGTTAAAATGCTCATATTACCTAAAGCAATATACAGATTTAATGCAATCCCTATCAAAATCTCAATGGCATTTTTCACAGAAATAGAACAAAAAATCTCAAATTTGTATGAAACCACAAAAGACCCCAAATAGCTAAAACAATCCTGAGAAAAAAGAATGAAGCTGGAGGAATCACGCTCCCTGACTTCAAATTATACTACATAGCTGCAGTAATCAAAACAGTATGGAATTGGAAGAAAAACAAACACATAGACCAAAACAGAATTGAGAGGCCAGAAATAAACCCACTTCTATATGGGCAACTAATTTTTGACAAAGGAGCCATAAACATACAGTGGAGAAAGAAAAATCTATTTAATAGATGGTGGGAAAACTGGAAAGCCACAGGCAAAAAAAAAATGAAACTAGACTTCTATCTGACACCATACACAAAATTAACTAAAAATGGATTTGAGATTTGAATATAAGACCAAAAATAATAAAATACATAGGGACTAAATTTATGTACCTTGGTCTCAGAGAGATTTTTGTAAACTTGATCAAACCAAGGGAAGCAAAAGCAGAAATAAATGTATGAGACTACATCGAACTAATGAGTATTAACTCATGGATTCGCATTTCTCATTTAAAAGGGATACCATGCCTGAATGATCATCGCAGCCTATTGGAAATCTTAAGCTTAAAATCTCTAAACCCAAAACTATCAGGAGAATTCTCATTCCAGGATTGAAGCAGATGGCACCTGATGTAGACGGCTCTCCCGAGACCTCAGATCAGGCCAGTCCTCCATAATTCCACTCAGCAACCCTTACACTTGGTCATCTCTTTGACCACCTTTGTTTCATCTACTAACTATATTACTATCATGACCTAATTTTTTCTTGCCTGAATAACACACTTGAAAACAATCAAACCCATGCTAATCTTTTAATCTTGGCCCATATATATAGAAACCTCAGATGATCTTTTAATTATACTCATGATAAATCCATCCAACATATAGAGAATATGAAGTCCCTGCCTCAGCAATAGAACTTAATATTTTCCTCAAAGCCTGGGTTGAAGGACCTAATTACATATTTTCACTTGAGAGCACCAGATGTTTCTTCTTATGTGGGACCCAAATATGTGTCATCTTGTCAACCTGATGACAAGGCAGATGTGGTATTATAATGTCAGTACCTGATGCCGTCACTTGGAAGACTCTCCTTTCCTCTGCCACTATCTCCAATCGAGGCTCTTTTGTTTATAAACTTCTACCAAAATGGACCAAATGATATTGGGATTAGAGGCATGGCCTTTTTGGTCCTTTCTCCACGTGAAACCCCATCACAAATAAGTGAGGCTTTGGGTATGCCTTCCCTCGAGCTTTCTTTCCTTGTTATGAAGTAGCTGAATTAGAAAAGTCTATCAGAAATCTTTCTATTCTTGTAGCACAGACATTAAACACTGCTGCAACTGCACTCGAAGAACAAGGGATGATTGACGGTCTGGCTGAGGTAGTACTACAAAACCAGAGAATCCTAGATGTGTTAGCAAGCAAGGCGGTACTTGTGCCCTATTGGGAAAGAAATGTTGTTTCTATGCTAACAAATAAGGTAAAGTGATACAATAGATTGAGATTCTGAAACAAAATCCTTGAACAGACAGAACATTACCCTATAAGTTGGGATTGGACAAACTTATTTAGCTAGCTGCCTAAAGGAATACAGACCTGGCTTTGTTCTATCTGACAGCCCTTAATCATATTGTGATTATACTGTTTTCTACCTTAATTAGATGTCTTACTAGGTACGTCAAACAATAACTAACAGCCACTACCAGAATATTGGCGGCCCAAGGCCTACAGACGTTACAACAATTAAATCTGTCTGAGACCACCTCTACAAAGGAATCTTTGATCTGAGGAATATGTGACTCAGCTCTGCTTCTGACAAGCCCCCTATTGCTCAGATGTGGCCATATCGCACAGTCAGGAGACTGATTTTCCTCCTATGTGGGACATAGCACACCAGGAATGAGCCTTCCTGGTGAGGAGGGATCAATGTTACTTTCTTAACAATTGTTCCTAATGGTTGATCATCAATGTTTTCTGAGGAAAGATCTCGATCAAAAGGGGGAAACGTGAAAGAAACACAGCAAAGTTGAGTTGCTATTGTTCAGAGAGCAATCTAAAATGAAGCCAAGAGGCCTCTGGGAAGTTGAACTAATTGACACCCTTCATGTGAAACCCAACTTCTGAACTAGACTAAATCGCAATGGCTACATCATGATACAGTTGCAGGACCTGGCCCTGCTTCACTGAACTCCCTATTAAAATGTAAATTTTCACCTAGTGGTAGACGTAAGTATTTATCATGCATAGCATAGTGTAAGTCTGCTTGCCAGCACCAATCATAGAACTTTCAAAGCAACCATGTAATCGTTTTTAAGCCCCTCTTATTCTGTCTTTATAAACTCTGTCCCCTGTTATCTTTCTCAGAACAGCGTTGGGATTTTTACTTAAATCTGTGTCTCCTGGATTGCAATTCCTAAAAAGATCCTTGAATAAAGTTTTTGCAGTAAACATCACCATTTACTGATTTTTAAGAATGTCTTTAATTTTCAGTACTTGTAGTCAGGATGCCTGCTTTCCTGTTATCTCTACAAATAGTTGTTTGGAAGACAATGCTGTTCTGAAACTGATGGTTGCCAGATGAGAAGGGGCTGGGGGACCCAGTGAAAAAGGTGAAGGGATTAAGAAGTACAAATTGGCAATTACAAAATAATCACGGGGATGTAAAGTACAGCATAGGGAATATAGTCAATAATATAGTAATAATTATGTATGGTGCCAGTGGGTACTAGATTTATTGGAGGATCACTTTGTAAGTTATAGGTCTAACCACTATGTTGTATGCCTGAAAGTAATATAATATTTAATGTCAACTGTAATCAAAAAAATTAAATTTAAATTAAGAAAAAATGCTTTTCTGGCCCAATCCAAAGGTTATTTTGCCCAGTTCAAACATTCCACTGTTCAAGGAGTAAAACATGCAACGTGCTTCCTCTGGAACGGCTGTCCTAACTCCACTTTTACAATGGCTCCACTTAGGCCAGACTCATGGTTTTCTAACCATCACCCTACTCCTTCACTCTGGGTGGTCACCACGAGGCTCTAGGATAAAATGAGGGCACTGCGGTTGTCAGGCACAAAAGAGAGTGCATACATCACTTGGTAAGTTGTGTAAATTGATCTTTTACATTTTAGTGAGACCATTTTTATATGTGTACAGTCCTAGCTGAAGAATGGTCCAAGGGGCCAAAGCAATCACTTCAACTTGGCCTTATTGAAATGTTGCATCTTAGACTACAATGATATTTTTTAAAATATCACAGGGAACATTCAAAAATATTCACATCAATTATGTCTCGGTCAAAGAATGATGAGTAATTTCTATTTTATTCTTTATACTTTTAATTTTCAGATGATTTACAATTAGTGGACTTTGCATATATAATCAAATCCAATTTTTTAAAAAATTTTAACAGAATTATACATAACATGGTTCTATATTTTCGTAAAGTTTTATCCCCCAGCTGGTTGGGGGCACTTTCTTTTACCACTCTGGCTTCTCGGTCACATGGTCATGTTGGAGAAACATCATCATTATTTAGATCTTGCTGAGTGGAAGCTGATTTAGCAATACATTTAATTTTAGTTTAGTGGCCTATATTATGTGGTTCATTCCAACATAGTCTAATTGTTGCTACCTATTATGGCCTAAGCTTGGTTTCCAGGGAAACTCCTACCGCCAATGGTGCCTACCACCCAGCATTTTACCTAAAAGCGAAAGAGTTTATATTAGACATGAACATATCTATAAGCTAACACGGGAGGCCATAGGTAGAAATAAAAATGTTTTAATTGTGTGGAGCCAGAAGCTAGCCTATGGAAGGGTGCTCCAAATCTTAAATCCCACATATGAAAGAAAATTGTTAAATTACTCAAATTTGACAAAAATTCTAAAAATTCACATTACATTATCAACAAAAATTGTGAAACTGAAAGAAATTTTTGTAATAATCAATAATGAAGTACAAGAACAAGATTATATACCAGAGGAAAGAATGTATAATCTTTTCTATTCTACTTCTATTCTCTATTATAAAATCATTGTCATACAAAGAGGCAATGAGTATGCAGGCAAAAAAATTTCTAAAGGCAGAGAAAAGATATTATAAAATGTATCAGGTAGTTGGTTGAAAACTGATATTTCTTTGGATTTTTAAATTTTCGTAATATTTTTTAAATTTGTAATTTATTATACTTTTTCATTCTAAATATGTTTACTTTCATCATTAATTTTAATATAATTTCATATTTAGAGTTTATATATATATGTGTGTACATATATATATATATATATATTTTTTTTTTTTTTTACAGTAGAAAAGAAAAGTTTTATTAGAAAGGAAAGTACATTTCCAGAAGTGGAAGCGGGCATGAGCAAGAGAAGCTTGGCTCAAAAGGCCTATATTATTTTTTAAAGAGTCTTCTTCCCCAAATCTCATAAACTCAGGCCCCTAAAACTGGATCTATGTTGCAATGTACAGTCTCCCACACTTGTCTTCCGATTGCCTCTGAGGCTGCTTCCCTATTTAAGGAGTGTTAAATAAGACGTTAATACTTTAACTCTTAATAGATGGACAGGAATTAGAACTAGAGTTAATAATTCTGAGACAGTAAGGCAAACAATGCTGAATTTGCTGTAGTGAGGAGGAATAAGATGGAATCAGAAGTATTGACTTGTGATGCTTCCTGTGCCTGGGTGGCTTTGTGCACATCAAAGATTATTTGTGGCTACTTTAAAGAAAATCAATTTGTAATTTATTAATGTAAACATTTTAAAACCCTAGTTCTCTTTAAGCCTAGTTGAACATAAGCTTTAAGTTCATTTTCATTATTCTATTTATAAATACAGTGAAATTTAAGAATCATTTTAAGGAAGCTTTTGCTTACCATTTAATCTATTTATACTGAACAAAATATTCTAAATAATCAATCTTATTTACAACTTAATTATATATTTCCAAATATTTAAAATGCTTTTATAAGTGTAATATTCTTGATTTCTTTTGAAGCACTTGGAATGCCTAACCAAAAAAAGCAAAACTTCTTTTCCTTAGCCACTCTCTTAAATCCAAATAAATTAATTTTAAAAATATAGTGAACTCCCAATTTCCTTAAACATTCCGATATTGTTTACAAACTTGTTCTCATATCCTTTTCACCGAAAAACTCAAGCCCGAAATAAATTATTTAATTACACACTTTTAAATGGGAATCTGTCACTACACAAATATGACAGATTCTCTTAACACTAAACACTAACAGCAAATATACAAATTTGTCCTAAATTTTGCCTAAATTATTACTGAATATTTGATTTATATTCTCATCTCTATATACACAATCCAAATATTCTCATCTCTATATACACAATCCAAAGCTTTCCCAGGATTAAATGTCTGTGTGCCCCAGGCAAATTGCGGGTTGCATCTCCAGGACCTAAGAACTTAGCCAGGATTAGGAAACCTGGGGTACAGTCTTCAAAGATGACTGCCTCCATGAACCATGCCACTTGGAATTCACACGCTTGAGCAGTACCCCTCTCAGACTTTGTGACCTGCTTGTAACTAGTAGAATGTGACAGAAAGGAAGTCTTGTTGCTCCCTCCAATCTCTCTGAATGTTTACTCTGAAAGAAGCCAGCTGCTATATAAGAGTTTGACAGCCCTCAGTGCACCAAGCAACAGGAAAGCCCAAACTAGCCACAAGCAGATGCCATGTGTGGCTCAGGAGAAAAGCCTGGCCAGCTACAGTTGTCCCAGGCTGAAACCATTCATGTCATCCCATTTGGGGCCCCAGATATTGTGCTTCTGAATCAAATCATCCCCAGGGAACTCATCTGAATTCCTGACCTACAAAATTGTGAAATATAAAAATAACAAGCTTTTGTAAGCCACTAAATCGTAGGGTAGTTTGTTACGCAACAACAGATAACTGGAACACGTACAAGGTTATTGGGCCACTAATGACATGCTGGTTTTTATAACATAGAATTCTAGGTACATCTCTTTCTATTAGGGTTCCATCATCCTGGTTTATACTATTCCCCAACTCTTTAAATTTGATTGGAGTCGGTCAGAACCTTACCCAAAGGTTATAGCAATTTCCTTCATAGCTTGGTTGGATCTTACTTTTTGTTTGTTTATTTTCTCTCTCTTTTAGTCTGGACTAACGCTTTCAAAGAAATTAGATGACCTCTGACAGGACTCTGCATCCACGTCTTTGTCAGGCTCCAAAGCCACCGCATTCAAGTCAGGCTAATGAAAAGGAGACTTGCGCAGAATCCCCGAAGCCAGAATCCCCAAAGCCAGCAGTTCAGGGCAGACACTTCCAGGAGGTAGTAGCGTGTGCCTCAACTCTTACCTATTGCTGCCATGAGACCAGGCGGCTGGAGGCCTGCTTTTCTCAAAAGGCACTAGAGCTACAGTGCTCAGAGACTTCAAGCTTGTTAAGGTTTGAGACCTAATTGCATACATTATTGGCTTCGAAATATGCTGAGGAAGCTACAAAATCAAAATGGGAAAATATTTAATTAAATGTCCACAAATACATGTTAACTTCATTAAATGCTGAATTTAGTACTTATAAAAATTTCATTACCTTTAAATGCAATTTCGAGTTAGATTTTTTCAGTTTACAAGAATTCCTGAGAACACATGAGAGCCAAAACATCATTCCATCATAAATTAATTTACTCACAAAAAAGCTCAAAAATAAAAATATAAATATACTTTAAATTTAAATAATCCACATTAAACTTAATGTGGATTAAGGGTACATTGTAATAGTTTCATGATGTAGGGCAGGAGTTCCACAAATAGAAGTTCAAAGACTCTACTAGGTCCTAACATGGTCTTGGGGAACTGGCCAGTTTGCTTTAAAAACAACCTAGGTTCATTTTTTTTTAATTTATTTTGTAACTATAATTGACATGCAACATAATATTAGTTTCAGGTGTACAACGTAGTAATCAGACACATACTCTATGAAGTGATTGCTCCAATAGGTCTAGTGCCCATCTGGCACCGCACATAGTTATTAGAAAATTATGGACTATATTCCCTCCTCTGTACTTCACTGACATCATTACAACTTATTCTGTAACTGGCAATTTGTACTGCTTAGTCCCTCCGCCTTGTTTGTCCATCCTCCAACCCCTTCCCATCTGGCTACTATTAGTTTGTTCTCTGTATCTAGGAATTACTATTTTGTTTCATTTGCTTGGTTTTTTGTTAGTTTCCACATATAAGTGAAATCACACAGTATTCATCTTTGCCTGACTTATTTCACTTAGCATAATGCCCTCTAGGTCTACCCATTTTGTCGCAAATGGTAAGACTTCATTCTTTTTTATGGCTGAATAATATCCCATCGTATGTATGTACCACATTTTCTTTATCTATTCATCTATCAATGGACACCAAAGTTGTGAATAACGCAAATAAATACCTAGAAGTGAAATTGCTGGATCATATGGTAGTTCTATTTTTAATTTTTTGAGGAATCTCTGTACTGTTTTCCATAGTGGCTGCGGCAATTCGCATTCAGGTCCATTTTCTATATACAGTCAATCCCTTTCCAGCCTGCCCATTTGTTCTTGGCTGCATGCTATCCTTTTCACTACATCTCTTACAGAATTAGATCCTAAATAATCTGACAGAGATTTTGGTCCTACCCTGAGGCAGTTAGCGTATTATGGCCAGTCTTAGAACTAAGTTACAGACAAATACAATGAGTTGCCCAAAGGTTTACAGCTAGTAAATAGAGAAAGGGCTGAAACTGGAACACATGTTTCCAGACTCCGACATTCTTTTCCCCTTATTTTTCCCTTCAAAGCCCCTCGAAACATTTATTTTACTCATATGTTGAAAATCATTGTTGGTGGCAGAAAAAGTACATCATGCAATTGTCCCATTCTGCTAGAACATGGTTCTACACCAATTGCACAAGAAATCACCCTTAGAACTGTGCTTTGAAAGAAACGGAGAATAAGAAAGGCTGCACGGGGAAGGGAGAAAAGAAGAGTTTGAATAAAGAAGCACAAATGACAACAAAATCCAAAAGCCAAGACTATTTCATAATGGTGTCTTGGGCCAGCCCTCCTGCTAACGTACATCCTAGATGGAGTTTGGGTCAGAGGTTGGAGTGTAGGAGCCAAAGCAGTTTTCTGTGATTGATCCTGGGAGATGAGGACAGAATATCAGAGACAGACTTGATTGTCTTTGGGAAACTTGTGTTTTTTCTCAAACCCAGTTCCCAGAAAAGGATCTGCTCTTGGTCACTTACACAATCCAGGTCAGTAAATGACCTCCCTTAGGAGCGTTTGCATTTCAGCTGTCTTATGTTCGCTGCAAGACATAGAGCTGAATGTTGGCTCACTTTTACTAAATCACGTAGGGCTTCATGTTGGGTCTTTCTGTTTACTCACGCTCCCCCCACTTTCAGATTGAAATTTGGCCTTAATTTTTATTTGTACTGGATTCTTTAGTGTAAAAACATTTATATTTTAAGATATGTCAGAACCTTTTTTGCTAGACAGAGTATAATCTATTAAGTTGAGAAATAACTATGTCCTTAGTAACCAAGAAATGTTTATTTTCCCTAAGGCACCTTCTAAATCACACCGTTTAGTCATAGAGTCCTGGCCTATTCCACTAAAAGAAGGGCGCCGGCTCGCCCCTCCCCCCCCCATCCCCACCCACACCGAAGAGGCTGCAGAAGCCCCTCACTCATTGGAAGTCTTTTCCGTAGTTCTAAGCAAAAGACAACACACCCGGGTGGCCTAATTGCTTGGAAACTCAGAAAAAGTGAAGCCAAGGAGCAGGGGAATAAGAAACAAGCCCCTCAAAGAATTTAAAGGTAAACAAAAGTCTTCTCCTATTCAATATTTTGACAGGGGAAACTGAAATAATCCCAGATATCGAGAAGCTAATTTACTTTCCCTCCATGTTAATTCTCTGATGGTTCCACCAACTCTCCCTTTGCTCCCGCCTCTGTTGGGCGTACTCCCTTAGTCTCTCCGTCCATCCAGTTCTGGTCCTGGGTCCACCTCTCAAACATTCCTCAAGGAGATGCTATATAATTCACTGGAAGAGCATCCCTTCCCAAGCCGCACTGTGTGACTCTGCCTTGAAAATGCCTTCCTCCTGGGGGCCATTGTGACTAGATCAGAAATGCTGAGTGCTACCTCAGGAGAACAGGCCTGCCAATTCCTGTCACCCTGCAGGAATCCACATACCTCCTCATCCCTCACTGCCCTGCAGTAACCCCATCCAGCTCTCTTGTGTCAGGCAGAAATCAGAGCTGTCAGGGAAACAATCATTTGTTGTGTGTTTGCTGAAGATGCTACACAGATAGGATAAGAGGAGACCATTGAGCAACTTTCCTAGAAGAGCACGGTCCAGTGACCTAGTTTAGGAGCTCAGACACAGAGCCAGCCAGGAGCTCTTTTAAGGTCTTACTTTTCATAACTCCAGTCCCTTCTGCCCAGTTTCCTCGGTGCTGCTGGCCCAGCAGAGGTGAAACCCAGCTGGTTGTCATTATTTCCTCCACCAGCAAGCACCCTTCACGTAATTGAAAACAACCACTTCAGGCTGCCCTGCCTCAGAGGAAATAATGCCAAATCCATAAATCTTTCCATGTTCCAACCCTAATCATTTTCAATGCGGACATCTTATCGAGGACTTGACTTAAAAATTGGTGTCTTTCTTCAAACACGCAAATTAGAGGGTGCTATTATTTTCATTTATTTTTAACAAATAATGTATGCATGTGTACAAGGTTCACAAGGCATGTAAGGGGACACAGTGCAAAGGCAGTCTTCCTCCTACGTCTGTCCCTCAGCAATCCCTTGAACTGGAACCTAGTTACTAGTCACCGTTGCTAGTTTCTGAGGGTCCTACTAGAAATTGTAAATGCATTTAAAAACTTATATGATTCTATAAATTCTCCACACTAAGGTGGTAGAAAATACATACTTTTCTGTAATTATTTCACTTAATAAATTTTTAGAAGATCTTCTCAAGGCTGCTTTTTTGAAATAACAGTATACAGCAATATAGTGATACAGAGTAATTTGTTTAACTCTTCACTATATTCAGTTTGTTTTTAATATTTTGTTATTACAAACAATGCTGTGATTCATATCTGTGTGCATTTATCACTTCTCACATGTGAGAATTTATATATAAGATAAAAACTTAGAAGTATTGACAGGCCAAAGCATATACCAACTTTTAATTCTGAAAGATGCATTGTATTGCCTAATAGTTTCCTGCACTCACCTTGGCACTGTTTTTATTAAACTTTCCTTTTTTAAAAAATAAAAAGTCACCTCATTGTAGTTTTTGTTTGCATTTCTATTATGACTGAGTCTGAGATTCAATATCTTTTCATAAATTTTAAAACCATTTCTTAACTTGTAAATACCTGGTCATATTTTTGTGCACTTTTCTAATAATTCACTAGATTCTCTCGTATTGATTTGTGGTGCTAAGGAAATTAACTTGGTAATTTTTTTCTTGATGTTTTCTTGTCACAAAGAAATGCTTAAGAAGTGGTTGCATTTCTTAATCTTTTCTTTTCTTTTTTCTTTTTTTTTGGCTCTGGACTCTGGAGACATTACTCAGAAATGCCTTAACCAACTCTGAGAATATTTAAAGAAAAATGCATATTTTTCCTTGGTATTTTTATGGTTTAATTTTTTATGTTTAAATTTTTAAACCATATGGAATTAATTTTGGTGTAAGGTGTAAAATAGTGACCAATTTATTTTCCCGGATGGCTACTTAGTTGTTTCAATACCATTGGTTAAATACTCCAATTCCATTCTAATAATATGAAATGTTAACTTGTCATATATGCATATACATATATTAAATACACACGCACACTAAAATTATATAAAATTATATATATATGTATTGGGTCTACTTTTCCCACGATCTGTCTTTTCACGCACCAGACAATACTCTTTTAATTACTTTTAGCTCTGTAATATATCTTAATAGATGGCATCATCTTTTTCAGAATCTTTCTCCTAATTCTTACTTGTTTATTTTCCATGTGATTTTTAGAAACATGAATTTTTTCTTGCTAAAAAATCTTATTGGTGTATTTATTGCTTTCACATAAAATTCATTGATTAATTTAGGGAAAAAAAATATTTTTATTATCTCAAATCAGTAATCCTAATCAAGATTATGATATGTCGTTCCATTTGGACATCTCAATGTGTCCAAAATAATCATTTTAAAGTCTATTCTTGTTCTTTATTAAACTCATTCCTAGATATTTGATCATTTTTGTTGCTTGTTGTAAACAGAGTGATTTTTTTCATTTTAAATTCCAGCTCATTGTTTGTACATATGAAGGCCATAGGTTTTTGTTTTTATTAATTTCGCCCCCAACCACCACTCTGAATTTTGTATCAAATAAAATAAAATTTCAATCCATTATATTAGGGTTTTCAGATACATAACCTTATCATCTTCATGTCATCATAATTTTTGTCTTCCTTTCTAATGTTTATATAACCTTGTTTTGAATCTTTCCTAATTGTATTGTCTGGAACTATCAGAATAACAAAAATAATAGGAATGATAAAAGATATCCTTAACTCTCCTGGCTTTAGCAAAAATCTAAGATTTTCTGACTAATCACATTACTGTTGCTGGCTCTGGGGCTGAGTCAGATATTTTATGTTGTATTTTTTTATCTTCAAAAAGTATCCATCTTTTCTTATTTTATTAAGGTATTTTTTAAACCAAAAGTCTGAGTTTTATTAAATGATTTTTTTAGCATCTATGGAGCCAATCATAGAGTTTTTCACTTTGGATCCATTATTGTGAATTTATTAAGATTGCCTGATATCGAGCCCTTTTTGAATCCCCAAAATAAACCTATGAAACCAACTGGCTGTGGTATTTTGAGGGAAGCACATCTCTGGAAATTATTTCTGCTGTGAAAATTGTAGTAGATTTAGATTTTCAATCTCTTGTGTTTTTATGATTTACATTTTTCTAGAAAATCATTTATTGCATTCAGGTTCTCAAATTTATGTATATAGAGTTCAGCAAAGTAGTCTTTTGTGATTATTTATGATCGTTTAAATTCACTCTAGGTCTATGGTTATTTTCCTAATAGTCTGTCTTTTCTTCTGAATTTGTGAGTTTTCTTTTTTATATGATTAAGTTAGCCAATTACATACTCATTTAATCTTTTTAAAGACCTAACTGGCATCTATTAGTTCTATTGTTTTCATTTGTTTGTTTTTTTGTTTTTCTACTTATTTTCTATTTTTATCTCTATGGTTTTCTTGTTTCTTTGTCCCTTAGATTTATTTTGTTATTACTTTTCTAATCGCTTAAATAAATGTTTTATTTATTTTTATTATTTCTTGTTTATAAGTGTTTTGAACTACAAACATTGTTTTAACTGAATTTCATAAGTACCGATATATAATTTTTTATTATTATTTTCTAAGATTCTATCATTGAGATTTTATTTTTCTCTTAAACTCAAGAGTTCTATGAGAAAGTTTTTCTTTACAACCTCCTTGTTATCAGTTTTGTTTCTTTCTTTCTTTTCTAGCATTTTTATTTATTGCTGGTTTTATTGTGCTGTGATCATGTCTCTGTCCCATGTCTACGTTTTGAAAATTATCAAGGCTTTATTTGTGGCCTAGTATTAATGGTTAATTACTTTTATAATGTTTTCTAGGTACTTGGAAAGAAGATGCTTTCCTTATTTCAAGGAGAAAATCACAGATAACAATAAGAATGGCCTCATCCCATTGTTATTTAGGCTTTCTATTTCAATATCTAATTTTTGACCACTTGAATATTCATTGGCTAAAAAATAATTTAAAGTCATTGAGTAAAGTCCAATTTTTAATTTCCTATGGAGTTTGCTGTGTGACTATTGATGCTGTATTATTTGATATATTAACAACTGTAGAATTTTTATCTTAAATTGTACTTTTATTATTAAAAGGTATCTTTGTTTCACTTAATGCTTTTGGCTCTGACAATAACTTGGTCTGCTATTAAGGTTACAACTCCTGCTTTTTGTTTTTAATTGTGTGGTATGCCTTTGCCAACTCTTTTATTCTCAACATTATTGAATTCCTTTGTTTTAAATATTTCTCAAGCATACTGTGTAAAGTTAGATTTCACTTTGTGATCATAGCTGAGTCATTTGCTTTTAATAGGTGAGTTTGTATCATTTACATTTGCTTAAGTTACATCTCAGATGGACTTCCAGGTAATTTAAAAAAAATGTATTTCTGTAAAAATAATTCAAACGTTTCCAATGTTGAAAGTATTATAAGTCAGTTTTCAAATTTTTACCCAAGAGTAGTGAAGAATAATATTGATATATTTGAATGCAAGAAATCTGCATCATATTCCAGTTCAGTTTTCTCATGTTTAAAGCAAAGCTAGATATTTAATATATCTCATAAATTAAATGAGATGTGAAAATATCTGACATAGATATATTTGTCGGCATTTATATTTATATTGACAGATATATTTGATTTCATTTTTGATCCATTTTAAATTCCCCAATATTTTTTTAATCAAGATATAATATGGATTTGGCTTAAAAATTAAATAGAACAGAGGACTTATAATGAAAAGTGACAATTCTCTGCCTCAGAGGCAGCTACTTTAAATCATTTCAATTTTTTAGTTTTTAAATAATTATATCTTCAAATTTGTAAACCATACCTTTACTCAGCTATTTCTTTGTTTATTAATTTTAGACATTATTGACTGACTATTGGGGCAGATGAGGGTTTCGTTCATTTGCACACACATCCTCAGCCCCACTCTATACTTCCAATATCATTATTCTACTCCGTTTAGTCTTTCTATTGATTACCTTTGTTACTCTTATTAAAGTACTTAAATCTCTTATATTAGTTGTTTATTGCTGTGCAACAAATTACACTAAAATTTAGTGACTTACAACAGCAGTAAACATCTATTATTTCACGCAGTTTCTGTGGGTCGAGAATTTGGGAGCAAATTAACTGGGAGGTCTTGGCTCATGAGATTGTAATCAAGATGCCAGCTGGAGCTGCTGTCATCTGAAGCTTCATGGGGATTTGAGGATTTGCTTCCAAAATGGCTCCCTCGCATGGATAGTGAGTTGGCTCTGACCGTTGGCAGGAAGCCTGCATTCTTTGCCATGTGAACTTTTCCATAGAGCAACTTCAGTGTCCTCACTTGAAGACATTGGCTTCCCCCAGAGCAAGTGATCCAAGAGGCAGCCAGGTGGAAGCCTCCGTGTGTTTTATGGCCTAATCCTGAAAGTCACACGCCATCATTTCTGCAAATTCCTCTTGATAATACAAGTCAGCCTTGTTTAATGTGAGAGGGGACCACACAAAGTCATGGATAACAGAGATGGAATCATCTTGGAAGCTGCGCACACAGTCTTCCCTCTGGACCCTTGTCATTAACATCTCTCCCACACAGAAAATGCACTTACCCTGTCTCAAGATGCCACATGCATCTTATCCTTTTATAGTATCTTCTCGAAATCCAGTGTTTAGCCAGCTAAATCGGATGTGGATGTAGATACAGGTCCTAGATTACAGTTTCTGTTCATCTGAAGACCTGTGAACTAAAGAGACAAGTTATCTGCCTCATACACCCAACATACAACGATGGGACAGACATAGGATAACCACCATAGACAGTTCCATTTGAAAAGGTGATAAAAGTGATCACTAGTCAATATTAATTCTGAAATCCAGTTGAAATTTTCTTGATTAGAAATTTTCTCAACCCAGTCCTGCTCTTTTCCTGGAATAATTAATTCCCCATGGCTCTTGAGTCGCCAATGTTTGCAGCTGAATGGTCTCTCTGTGTGCTTCCTGCCTGTGAGATTGTGGGTCCAATACTGCGTGTCTTTTTATATTGTTTCTGTCTCTTTCAGTCCAAGTCAGTGTTATTTCTTCCAGGGCAATTTTCTTTTTGGGGATTCACTCCTTTAGGCAGAAGATACACACACAGGAGTTTCTTTATGATCAGCCCTTCTTCATCTTGATTTTCAGCTAAGCTTCTTAGGAAGATTCACTGTTTAAAGCATCACTTTAGATCTCCCTGAGGTATTAACAAAGGATTTTTATAGCCACACCCTTGGCTTCACACTTAGATACTATTTTCCTGACAGTGCCTAGGATTTTAACTTTTCCATGGAACCATATCTTTTATTTTTACTAACCATAATTTAAAGTTTATATACTATTAATTTTATTTTTACATGCTGTAGAGTGAACGAATCTGTGTCATAACTAATAAACATGTTCACTTTGGGTACTTTACCATGTAAAGGTATTGTGTGTGGCTAAAGAAAGTTGTGTTATGTGTATTCATAGTCGTACTCTGCTAAAATGCTTGTATATGACAGTTTTCAGTTACCTATGGAGCCATATCTTAATTTTAGCATTGTTTTTCATCTGGAGAGGCTGGAAAATTTCAAAACCTGGCTTCGTCAAGTTCTGGTTTTTTTCCGTATGAAAGTTCTTTGTCCAGCTTCTCTTGTTCCTGTTGTATTTTAAATATGAGCTGCAAGAAGAGACCAGGTGACACCATCAACTCCCCGGATGGAAGTCTTCACTAGATCACTCAGTTCATTAGGGATTTTTGCTATTTTCCACTTTATTTCAGGCAGCAGTATGACTACTTTCAATCACTACACAACAAGGGTTTCCTTTCTCTGGTTTTCAGTAACATTTTCTTTTGTTTCCTTTAAGCTCTCACCAGCAACTTCCTCAAAAGCCATCCAGGTGCTACTGAAATTCACTTCGAGTCTCTTTAGGTTTTTACTAACACCCTTTTTAAAGTCCTTTAGCTTCTACCTGCTGCCTGGTTCTCAAGCCACTGCCACAGAGTTTTTAGGTTTTTATTAAAGCATCACCTCCCTTCTAGTACTAAAATTTATACCGCTTGTCTATTATAGGTGGAGAGCCAGAGAGAGAAAGAGTAATTAGGGGGATCATTTTATAAACTACATAAATGTCTAAACTATGTACTGTATACCTGAAACTAATAATAAACTATAAATAAATAAATAAATAAATAAATAAATAAATAAATAAATAAATGATAGATAAATAAATAAATAAATAAGTAAATAAATAAATAAATAAAATTGTCCTAAAATTTGGTTACTTAAAACAGCAATAAACATTTACTATCTTAGACAGCTTCTGAGGATCAGGATGTAGGAGAGGATTAGCTAGGTGGTTCTGATATAGATTCTCTCATGAAGTTGCAGATGAGATTCTAGCTAGGGCTGAGGTCATCTGAAGGAATCCACTTCCAAGGATGACTCACTCACATGGATTGCAAATAGGTGCTAGTAGTGGACAGGAAGCCTCAAATCCTCATCACATAGATATCTATAGGACTACATCAGTGTCCTCACTACCTGGCAACTAACTGGCTTTTCCCAGAGCAAGCCATAAGTCATCCAAGAGAGAGAGCCACACGGAAACTAGAGTGTCTCATATGAACCAGCCTTGGAAGTCACACATCATCTCTTCTGCAAGAATATATGTATCACCCCTATTCAATACGGAGAATGACATACAAGGGCATGAGTAACAGGTGACAGGGATCACTGGCCGCCGCTGTGGAGGTTGAGTACCACACCTACGTTTCTTACTCATCACGTAAAGCTGCATCTCCTAGATCGCTAGATTGTCAATTAGTAAAATGAAGATACTAGGATACTTGTCCCCCTTCCTCTCTGCTGCTACCAATCTTTCCCGCCATCCAGCTGTTGCTACTGTCATTTACTTATTTATTTCTTGCTAAGGCTAAGAACGTTTACAATCTATTCTGAAACCATAATTCCTATCCGTGCTTTGTCTGTCAGTTTATTCTAGAAATCAAAATCAGTAAATAGCATTCATATTTTTATAGTTCTGTAACTAAGTATTACCATAGAACCAAGCAGTGAGCAATTCCCTTGTTTCTTTCTCTTTTGTTCCAAAGTCTGATTCCCATGCTATGCAAAGGATAATGTTTAAATTCATTCCACTGCCTTCTAACTCAACAGTTGCTCAAAATTATGCCATTTCTTAATTTCTTTTTTATTTAAACCATGCCTTTGCTTGTGTAATTTTCATTTCCCTAAAGTTCACTTATCCATCTTTTTTTTTTTACCATTTATAGAAGAAACCTATGCCTTCTAAAGACCTCCTTTCTTTACCTTTTCTATTAATGACCTATTAAGTCAGTCCGATTTTTCTGATATAGCAGAATCTTGATTAAAATTTAACAGTTTTTCTTGGACAATTTGATTATAATAAAATTTTACTTTTGAATAAAAATTTATGAAGTAGAATTACAAACCTTTAAAAACTATGGAGAAAATGTTAATCCACTTCAGCCATATCATCCTTACTTATTTTTAATGTAACGCTAAGCATAAAGATAATGAAAAGAATCTTTATGAACCATGACAGACTGATAAAGAAGTATTCCTTATACTGGTAGTTCTTCGGATTTTTGGATTCCACGAAACAGTTAATTTTTAAAAATAACATTTGGATCAACACTAAGTTGCCATCTTTTACACTGCCCAGTAGGAATAGTGGTGGTGGCAGTGCTAAAATCATTGTTATGAATATATCTGTTCTGTGCTTTCAGCCTCAAAGAACAAAAAACTCAGCTCAAACTGGCCTAAATAATAAATGAAAATCCAAGGTAGAATAACTTTCGGGGTTGGTTGATCTGGTTTTCTCATGAATGTAGGATAGCTGCCTTCACTTGGAGGTACCTACGTTTTCATTTGTGACCAGTGAAAACAGATTCACAACCAGAAGACTTTCCAGAAATTTAAGAAGGAATGTTCCAGACCACCCTCAAAACTTTCCCTCCTGCCTCAGTGGCCTGGATCATGGCTCTCCATGACCATTTTTGAGGCTGCCACTCAGAAGGAGATTTATTCTAATTGGCAAATGCCAGTAAGAGTTTGCTCTTGATGCTGGAGGTGAGGCCAGTGTCTCCTAAATCGTATGAGCTAAATGGGAGTCTAGAAACTGAATATCTGAATTCTCTTAAGAAAATGGAGAGACATGTGAATTCTGGGTAGGCTTTATACATTTAAACTATATACATTTTTCAGTGGATGGCTTCGATCGTTTCTGAATTCTTTAGGTTTGGAAGTTTTACAATGATGCTTTAGGGTATCGTTCCCTTTCCTTTATCTTTCTTGGCACCTAATAGGCTATTTCAGTTTGAAGTCTTGTGTTTTCTTTCAGCTACAAGATTGTTCATACATTATTTCTTTGTTAATTTTTCTCTGTCGAGCCTTAGGTCAATTATCTGATTTGTCTTTGTGAAGTAAGTGACAGCCTCTATTGAATCCCCAGTTCTGACCCCTAGTTTCAATCCATATATTCATCTTTTCATTAACTTATCATTTACTGCAACTTTGTTAAATCCTATTAGATAGCAGGCACTGAGCTATGTGCTAAAGATACAAACATAAGTAAGATATTTTCTCTACCCTCAAAGGGCACACAGTCTAGTGGGAAAGATACACTTTTAAACAGATGCCATGATATGCACCACACTGTAGTTGAAATGTGTGCAGAACAGAGTACCAGAAAAGGAGTGGACTATTCAACTGAGCAGTGGACAGAAAAGACTTCTTAGACAAGGTGATACTTAGGCTGCATCTTGAAAGATGAGCAGGTACTCACCAGGTCAAGGGTAAGCAAGGGAGTCAGGCCTTTCCAGGTGGGAGAAGCAAAGTAGATAATGTCTCTGGAGAAACTTCAAGACATTTAAAATGGCTCAATCATAGAACCGTGGTGGTATAGAATGAGGAAGGAGAAGTAGGCAGGACTCCAATCATGAAATATCTTACATACTAGGCTACAGAGTTTTGACTTTATCCTGTAGGTAATGGGATTCCATTAAAGGATTTTCATCAGGTGACTGGCATAATCATAATTATGTGTTAGATTATACCACACTGGTTTTGGTGCAGAAAGTGGATTGCGGCATTGGAGGGCAGGAAACCAGCTACAATACTATTATTATATTTCAAGTGAGGGGTAACGATTACATGATCTGATAGGAAATTAGAATATGCCACTCCAAAATTTGTCACTCTGGCATAAAGATTATTTTGAGCCGAAGGCGATTGAGAAAAGAGCATGGGATGAGCTCTCTGCCTTCCTCCTCTCTACCTGAAAACAAAGTAATAAACTCCCCTTGTGAAGAGGTTCCCCCTCCCCTTCCTGTACCAGGGAGAGAATAACAATCTTCACTGGAGAAGAGATGGCACTGAAAGACAGTCTACACGAACAAAGCTTACTTACTAGTCCTATCTGCCATTAGTTTCCCATATTCATTTGCCTTTCCGCACTTTGCCATCCCTAGATGTTCAAAGTTCCTGTCCTTTTTCTTGTCACTCCTCTTTAAATGTGTCCTCCTTTTTCAAATGGTGTAAAAGCCTCCGAGACTGGCCATTTCTTTGGAAGTTTTATTTTCTTTTTATGAAGACCTCCTGACCCCACTCCATCCCACATGAAACTTTCAACATCAAGTAAATGTGTAAACCTTTTCCTCTGTTAATCTATCTGTCGTTAGTTTATTTCACAAACCTAGTGGAGAACCTAAGAGAAAAGAGGACAATATTTTCCCCTACAATCTGAAGTTACAGAAAAGAGGAAGAAGAAATACGAATGATGTGATGAAGGTTGCATTAATGGAACTTAATTAGATGTGGATGAGGAGATGGGATAAGGAAATAGCCAAAGTGACAATAAAGTTTCTAGTTGAGTGAGTGCCTGGCCATTTACCGAAGTATCAAATACAGGAGGAAGAACAGCAAAACATTTGGAGAGAAGATAATGTATTTTTTGTGTGTGTGTCATATTTAATTTCATATACCTTGGGACATCCCTCAGCTATCCAATGGACAGTTGTATGGGCTTGTGTACACACACACACACACACACACACACACACACACACACACCCCCTTATGGAGAACAGGAAAGGTCACTGGACCATAGATAAAGATTTCTGGTGAATTTAGCGTATGCATGTTAGGCAAAGGTAAGAGAGTTGACAAGACTACCCAGGGATTGCATAGAAAATAAGAAAAATAAAGGACCAAGAACAGACTTCTGGAAGCGCTAACACATAGTAGATATCTGATCAATTTATTTTCAATAAGTGAATTTTAACATATATGATTCGCTTGACCAGTTCAGAGTATAAACTCTGTCATATTTTTTCCCAGCTAATTCTTGCGTTCTCACATGCCCTTATTAGCAACAAGTCTAATACCTACCCCAGAAGACTCCCCCTAATATCTTAATTTGGGTATAAATCTTAATCAGTTTCTTCCCAGGAGACTTCCTAGCCCCACTAATACCAGTGTCTGACCAGTTGCCCAAGCCCAAAGCAAAAATCCGGGAGTCCTTGTTAATTCCTCTTTCCCTTTTATTCCCCACCACATATTCAATCCATCGGCAAGTCTTATTGAGCCAATATTGAGGTAAGAAAATGAGCCAAGAGGAATGTATCTGGTGGAGAAGAGCATTCTGGGCAGGTGGGAAGCAAGTTCAAGGACTATTTCAATGTGGCTAGAAATCAGTGTTCTGAGAGCAAGAGGATTGGTTAAGAGATGTGGCTAGAAAAGTAACTGAGGCCGAATCATCACTCCCCAATGCCAAGGGCTTCGAAGGTCCTTGAAAGGACTCTGGGTTTTGCTCTGAGAAAGAGGGAGCCACTGGGGAGCTTTGACTAAAGCAGAAAGGGGTGGTTCCTTCTAGAGGCTCTGAGGAGAATCCATTAAGCTAATTACATTGGCAAAGACCTTTTCTCCAAATAAGGTCGCATGCTGAGGTTCTGGGTGGGCATGTATTTCAGGGAGCCTTTATTCAACCCACCACAGGGGTGTTTGAGTGATTCAGACCAAGGGTATTAGAGTGATGAAAATCTTAGACCTCAGATTCTAAGGTCCCTGAAGGCAAAGAGAAGGTATATCTGTTTTATTTACTTTGAGTCTTCAGGCCCCAGAACAATGCCTGGCACATATGAGGTTCTCCCTAAAAGTTTGTTGAAATAATCTGCATTTTACCCTCCACCTATCAGTCCGGGGTCAGGAAACTCCCTTCCTTCCCTGAAGTATGGCCACCTCGCTCAGGCCTTTTTCCAGGAAGCTGTCAACGAGGTCTCCAGTCACTTCTCCAACCTCATGTAACCCTGACTGTCTCTTGTCAAGTGAGCTCTTGTGGTGTTAGTTAAGATCTGTGCAGCCCCTCTTTGACCAATTTATCAACTCCCTGCAGAGGTCAAGTTGCATTTCCTACTTTGCATTCAGCAAAACAAAAACAGTCAGCATCCTGTGGCTATAATCCCTTCACACTTGGATTGAGTAACTGTTGATTGATTGTCTGAATGACTCAAAACAGCCTAGAAAACTAGATAGAGATCTTTGACTTTCCCAACTGCCCCTGTAGCTAGAGACGGGGGTGTTTGTCTACCAGTCATAAATAGCTATGTCAAGTAATGACTCTAGTTGTAATCTGTGGTGAAGGTCCTGGCTCTCTCACTGTGGTTTCTCCCTGCAGAACCCCATTCCGTTCCTTAATTTCACCAGGAGCCCATGTTTTTGGTTCAGTATCATCATTCCCGGAGGCCCCTCTTAGATAATGGTTCTCAGACTTGGCTGCACATAGGAATCTCCCGGGAGCATCCCCGCCCACTGGCCAATAGATTGTTTTAATTCTCTGCCTACATAAAACTCAAGCTTTTCATTGTTAAAGAGAGTAAACTGTAACTTCAGTAGACCACAATACAGAAAGATTTTGTCACATAGACTGGTTTCCATTTAGCCAGTCAACTGTGTTTAGCTGTCTCCATCAGGATAGATGCATTTATAGAACTGGCTGTGCTTGGGCCTTCTTTGCAAGCAGCTTTAGACCCATAATGCACTTGGCAATTGTCTCCTTTCCTACTGTGCAGAGATGCTCTGCACCACGTGCTTCTCCACCCAGTTTACCATGGGCCCTTGTTCCTTTTGACGCATCATATTTCACACAGAGACATGATAGTCCAGGCAATTCTTTACCTCTTTGTATATTCTGTGCAGCTGTTCCCGGTAAGTAACCTCCAAAGCCACAGCAGTGTTCCTCCTCTGGCCATCAGAAAGGTAACATTGCTTTTGAACCAGTGTCTGCTACAACTCCTCCAGATCAACTGCATCCTGGGTATATTCGTTGGAAGCCTGTTTCACCTCTTCCAGGTGGACAAATTCCCTGAAAGAGGCACCATATTTTTTAATTATCTAGACAAGCAACCCTGTTGCTGATATGGCAGAGGTAGGCTCTGGGGTAATCACATATATTTCTTTGGATAGAAAATATAAGATAAGCCTAGTTCCAGCACATAGGGTCCTGTTACACCAATTTTAGGATAACTGAACTGGAAGAATTCCTCAGGGATCGGCTCATGAGAACTTTTCTTCCATATTCAGGAAGAAATGGTAGAGGAGCAAGACTTGGCTGCCCAGTATGAAAGACCCTTGTTGCCTGCAAAACCCTTGGGCCAAGGAGGCTACATTTTTCAGAGACCGGGCCACTATGGCTGCGAAGAGAGTGCCACTGGGACATCATGGTCAGCGAGGGTCCACTCTGTGGGCTTGACGCTCCAGTGACCTGGACAGGAGAGTCTGTCGCGGGGAGGAACACCTGGGGGCATTTTTTAACATACGAGTGCCTGGGGTCCCACCCTTAGAGATTTAGATTTCCTTTATATGGGGTGTAGCTGGGCATCTACATTTGTCAAATCTCCCCAGTTGATTCTAATACGCAGTAAAGTTTGAGAACAACTGTCTTTGTAGAGGCTTCAGCTGATATCGGTTATTGATTTTGCTGGGGCCTTTTGTTTCTTTGCACTGTTTTGTGTGGCAAAACACACACACACACACACACACACACACACACACACACACACACACACACACACACACACAATAAACTAGATAATTCTACAGGGAACTTCCCAACGCCAAACCCACATGTTGCCTTAAGAGCCAGCTGTAGCCACATGCAAATCACAGTCAGGGGTTATGAGAAGGAATTTGCCCGAAAGTAACCTTTCCCTTCCGAGCCCCCCACAACTTGAAATTTTACTGTTGTAACACTCTTATTCGTGCCTAATCAACAATCAGTGACCTGATATGTTTTCAAGAGAAAAAGCCAATGTAAAAGTTAAAGCAGCACCACAATATTTTCCTTTCACAAACCTTAAAGAATCCTTTTTAATTCATGTTTGTTTCTTAGGTCGAGGAATAGCTGGTTTTTCTGACCATGGCCATGTCTATCTTTCCTCAAACTCGTAATTGTAGCGGTTTCCAGTGGTGCACTAGGAACTCTGGTGCTTTAGCCCAACCTCGGATGTTGTTCGGAAGAGGAACGGGGGGAGGGGCGGGTCTGGCCTGGATCTACCTGGGGAATATTTAGATTCAGAAGCGATATGCAGAGGCTAACGTTGGGGTTAGTCCCTTTCAAGGTCTAGAGGTTCCCAGGGAGGACAAAACAACACTGTCAGCTGCTGCTTTCTATTCCTAATTCTACTTAGATACAATCACACACAAGTTAACTAACCAAGATATACTTTAGCAATTTTTAAATTGTTCCGGAAATTTTTAATTGTTCAAGAAATCATCCAGCACCAACTCCCAATCTCTCCCGCCTTCTCTTCCCCTTTTGCCCCTCACCCTGTCTCTCTCTTCTCCCCTCTCCTCTCTGTCTCTTTTCTCCCCTCTCCTCCTCTCCCTATCCCTTCCTGCCCCTCTCCTGCCCTTCCCTCCTCTCCCCTCCTCTCCATGGCTCTTGGCACCTCTGCGACACACACACAGGAAGGCTTCACTGGCCTCAGTTTGGGAGACACTGTGCCCTTGAAAGTATTTTAAAAGAATCACTGAAATAGCACACAAATCACATCGACCAGCTTTAAACTGGTTCTGTTCCCTTAAAGCAGATTGGTGATTAATACAACCCTTGCGCGATCTTACAGAGACAGCACTGCGCATGTGACCCCCTTTCCTCCAGCTGCACTTGGAACCAAAGTTTCATCGCTCCCCATGGAACCGAAGGATTGGGGCATGACCAGAACTTGCACACCAGAACCGTTTCAGAAGCAAGGGTCCGTTGTCCAGGAAGGTCAGGTGCAGAAACCCCTTACCGTAAAGGGCCAAGTTCCAAGGCCATCCAATTAAAACTTGCCCTGCCAGAGCTCCCACATACCTGTTCTCCCTAACTCCTTAAAACTCCGATTGGAAGCCGCAGGGGAGTTTGGGCTTTTGAGCACTAACTTTCTTGTTCTACCTTCATGGCGCAAGCAATAAAGCGATTCTAATTTCTCCATGTTCAGTGCGTGTCAGAAAGGATGAATCCTCTCTGTGTTCAGTTCCATCCCCTTAGGAGGCGCCCATGCTCCTCACCAACTCCAGAGAATCTGTGATATAGGGGAGGGTAGAAACTACCCACAGGAATTGGCATACACTGCACAAACAGAAGCACGAATCCTTTTATTTTCCATGGTTGCTCACTTGTTCTGAAGCTCCACTTTTACCAAAGACTGGAGAAACACAAATGTTCATTTGCCAGTTAATGCCAATCCAGTCAATTCCATCCTAACTTCCCTCAAAGCTTCTTCCCACTCCTTCCCAGTTTAAGTGCTCATCTTCATGAAATTGGTGGCAGGAGCGGGGTGGCCGGCTTGTGTGCTGGCCTTCCGTGATGGCTGCTACTGACCTTTGTGAAAACTCATTCAGACACCCAGAGTTGATATAAAGACTATTTTGAAGTGAAAAACATTTGAGTTTATTAAAGAGAAAAATCGCAAGCCCAAAATAGTGTCACTTGTGCCACGATACCAAACCTAGATTTAATACCTAATCTAATAATTACAGTTTCAACCTTTCCTAGAAATGTAATTTTAATCAACCAGTCTGGAATTTTCCCGTCAACACCAACAGAGGTCATCTGTCAGGTGACCTCTCTCTCTCCCACAAAGAAAGAAGAGGCAATCTGCATGACAAAACCCTTGCCAGTTCCCTTCCCCTCCCCCCAAAATGATGTCCTGGGTGAAAAATGATCCTTTCTTCTGCTAATAGTTCCCTTGCCCCACTGCTTCTTCCTGTGAAAACCTTCCAGTCGTGCAGCCCCTCAGAGCACCCTTCTAGTTGCTAGATAAGATGCTGTCCAATTCATGAGTCGCTTAATAAAGCCAATTAGATCTTCAAATTTACCCTGTCGAACTTTGTTCTTTAACAAGCAGAAAAAAACCTTGTTCGAATGTCCCTTATTTGGCTAAAGCAGAACCTCTAGAAAATACAGCTGCCATTGATCCCTCTCCAAGGGAATTTCCTGCAGAGTTCACCTGCCATGGAGACAGTTCACATTCACAAGTATCAAAAACCTCAACAGATCCTTCCATACTGTCATGTTAAAGCCCTGAGGCAACCCTCACCCCTTGGTTAAGTTTAGTCTATAAACCTTTTATCTCTGGCTATTCAGTGTCTTGCTCATCGCTGAGTACTACTGCTGCTCCCGGTATACATAAATAAACGTCATCTTTTCTTTTGCCAATCTGGCTGTTGTCAGTTAATTTGCAGGCACCCACTACTGTACTCAACTTGGAAGAGGAAGAGTTTTCCTTCCAACGCTTTATTTACGTCACTTGGTTCCTAGACACTGCACCCCCATCTAGCTCACTGCATTTATTGCTGAAGAATGTCCAGAGATGGTACAATTCAGGATCTCTACCCTGTCAGTCATGGCTAAGTCTCCCTTTGGGGACTCAGCCTCACCTCAGCTCTCCCAGGTGCTGCCGTCTTCTGGGTCTCAGCTGTGTCTTCCAGTCAGTTCTTGGCCTACGCCGTCCTCCCTAAGCTTCTGCTAAGGGTCATCTCTCTGTGGAGAACCCAAGTTAGATACAGAATCTCTTAACTCTTAATTATCTTCTGTGCATTCAACCTGAGGCCTGCGGAATTTTAAATACCGTCTATACAACAGCATAACTACAGGAGATGTAGAAGTTCTGATATGGGACATCACTTGTAAGATTCTTAATCTTTTAGCAGGAAACGGAATGAGATATGTCTTGCAGAGTCCTTAATTTTTTCAGTAAAACTCCTTTCTTTGGGAAAAAGGCCCTCTCCCTCAAATCCCGATAATTGTCCCAAAACTGGTGAATCAGATCCTCTGGCTATTGATAAGGGTCATCGGCTCATTGTTAGCAGAAATAGTGTTAGGCCAGACAAGGCCCTTAGAGTCTGAGAGGGGAGGGGACTTGAGGCCAAAGGCCTTTTTCACTCTTTAAGAAATATATTAGCCAAGCCTGTTTCCTTTTACTCATTTAATAGGCAAATCATTAATAGAAATTAATAGATGTATGATTTAAATAACAAGTTTGTATCTTCTTTCCCTTGTGTAGGGACTGAGGTGGCACTTCAGCAGGAAACCCAAGACCCCGCCTTGACTAAGACAGAAAGAGAAAGAGCTCCATGAAACCCCAATAAGCAGGGACTACAATCATTCTCAGCAGGAAGCAGATACAGAAGAAGAGAACTCCTGTCCCTCAACATCCACACTAATAATAAGGGGGTTCATGGCTCTTAGATAAGGGTTAGGCAGGCGAGTTAGATAGGGGGTTTCAGGTCTGACTGCAAAGACACTGAGGTCATCCTATCCTAGAAGGGGTCCGCCCTAATCCACCCACAAGTAAGCAAGCCAGAGGCATTTTTAGACTAAAAGTAACTCATAGAAAGAAACAAGTGAGCAGAGAATTCGGTTACCAGTTTAAGCCAATCACTCGCACCTGCACAATGCAAACCCCAACGACCTTCAATTCACCTGAGCCTCATTATACCGTCATTATAATATGATGCATATGCTCAGAAGTTCATTAATTCATTATAACAGACTGAATTCTGGGAATGAACATGCGCAGAAAGCAAATGATGAGTCACTGAGTCCTGTCAATATTAGTTGTCAATCAAGAAAGCTCACCCCTCTAAGAAAAAATCACCACCCACAGCAAATAGGGATGAAAACCCCAAAGGCTTTGTTATCAGCCCTTTGAGCCACGCTTCTCTTGCTCAGGCCCGCTTCCACGTTTGGAAGTGCACTTTCCCTTCTCATAAAGCTTTTCTTTTCTGCTGTATTTCCGTGTCTTGCTCAATTCTTTGTTCGAGACGTCAAGAACCTGGACGACGCACCAGGAGAGGATCCCCACTCTCCAGTAACAGTTCAAATACTGGCCCTTTCTTTGATCAAGGGACCACACCACTATGTCTATTGGAAATCAAAATATGTCTCCCCAAAATACGTCATTTTGGCATAAGGATTATTTTGAGCTGAAGGCAAGAGATGCAGGAGGAGTTCTCTGCCCTCCCCGACCCACCTAAAAGTAGAGTATTGCAATCGCGGAACCAATGCAAAATGGTCCTCTCTTGTTTCTAACAAGATACCGAGTTGCCTTTCAGAGTAAATAAACCAAAACCGCAAGTTGTGCATCTGAAGCATGCGTCGGGGAGAGAACTTGGAGCTCCAGCTGCACCCGGAACCAAGATTTTGCCTCCTTCATGGAACCGAAGGACCTGGACATGACCAGAACTTGAACACCGGAACCCTTTCAGAAGCAAGTGTTCCATTGTAAAGATCCGGTGCTGGAGCCCCTAACCATATCTTGCCATAAACGGCCAAGTTTAAACGGCCAAGCTTCCAAAGCTCTCCAATCAAAACCTGCACAGCCAGCACTTCCATCATACCAGCCTGTTCCTCTTAACGCCTAACCCTCAATCTTTGCCTTAAAAACCCTGGATTAAAAGCCATCAGCGAGTTCAGGCTTTAAGCAATAGCTTCCTATTCTCCTTGCTTGGCACCCTGTAAAATAAACGGCTTAAATTTCTCCATTGCAAACCTTTTGTTCAGTGTTTGGCTTTGCCAAGCATCAGGTGGGCAGATCCCCACTCAGTTCAGTAACAGGGTAAGTTTCCCATTGAGGAAGATGCCCCACTCCCCCATGCCAGGGAGAGAAGAGTCGCCCCTCATCAAAGATGGAGAGTTGATACCAAGATGAGTTTGCATAAATAGATCTTGCTAAAATAGCCTTTATCTTCCATTAGTTCTATATATTTTTTAGTCACTTTCTCCCAGGTTATCATCCTTCCAAGACCAAACCTTCTTTCTTTTGTTAAAAGGGTATGTAAATCCCCCAGTCTAATTGCTTCTTTGTGTTTTACTTCTTTTCTGTGAACTCCCATACACTTAAATAGTAATAAAAATTGTGTGTCGTTTCTCCTGTTAATCATCTCTTATTAATTTAATTCACAGGCCCTCTGCTACTAAACCTAAGAGTATAGAGGAAAAGCTTTTCTCCCCAGCACTGTTCTAGTAGACATCTTATGTTCATACAAGTGCAACCTGCACGGTCATCTCCCAGAGTTCCTAACAGGAATTGGAACACAAGTTTCTTTGTTTCTGACTTCTGTCTTAACCAATCTGGACATCATTCTGAATTTCTTGTGCCCCTCTCCACCACCCCAGATCAAAGCCCAACCCAAGAGTAGGATGGAGTTGGGGGGCTCGGTCTCTTTCAATTATTTCTTCTTTCGCTTTAAAGGGGATTTTACTTCTCCTTCCTGACCTGGAGTGATCAACCCTACGTGCTTCTTTTTCACCTTATGGACTTCATCATTGTAATGGCCTGCTGAAATGTGAAAGGGTTAAAGAATAATTAAAACCTGAAACTGGACAAAGGAAGTCCATAACTTAGGCCTAGTTTCTGGAACCCCTAACCACACTCTGTTAATCATAAAACTTGTAACAATGAGCTCATACGCTAACTGCCAATTTTAGCCTGTGTAACCCTGCTTGCTTGCGTGGCATGAAAAATAATCAATTGTATATAAGCTGAAAATTACTGTTTGGCCATCGCCCATGGGAACATTGGCTATTGCCCATGGGAACATAGGCAATCACCCATAGGAACATAACATTCTAACACAAGCTTTCTGCTTCTGTACTTCCCGCTTGCACACCTGACCAGTGGGTTGACAGGTAGTGAATAGGAGAAAGATGGACCTTTGTGTTTAAGACAGAATGAGGAATGGGATTTGGGGCTTAAAAATCTTGTATCTTGGCATTTCGTGGCTGCTCCTTTGCAAGGACAGCCGCCGGCTAATAAACTGTCTCCTGGTTAAGAGCACTCAAGTTGGGTCTGGTTATTCTGGACACAACAATCATAAGCAGTGAAGGGAAGCAGATTTTGCCACCCGAAAGTATGCTTTTGGGAATGTTATATTAAGCTGATTATTGTTAAGAAACAAAAGAATCAGGAAAAACCATTGATCTTCCCCTTAATCTCCTAAAAGGTGTTAAGATAGAGAACCTTCTCCAGGAAGAAAGAGATCCCCTCGGACAACTTTAGTTTAATATAAACTAGTGTCGTAGACAGAGAGGAACCTATCAAGTCCCAGTTAGTTCAAAGTCCTCTCTGTGTTTCATTTTTAAATGACCCAGCAAAGATTTATTTACCAAACATTTGCTTTTCCATCTCCATGTGAATGGCATTCTTGCCCTTTGAAGTCATAAACCACAATCTTCCCTTTCTCCTTAGCTCCAGAATGACATATAAACCTACTGCCCAATGAATCTTTGGGTTTCATATTCTTATGGGCCCCCATATGTACATCCACAATTAATTCTGGACATTTTCTCCTGTGAATCTGTTCATGTTAATTTGATTATTAACCCAGCCAGGAGAACTAAGAAAGGTGGGAGGAAAGCTTTTTTCTTTTCATGCCGCCTCCCGCA